>NC_083650.1:25436735-25526735 GCF_963576545.1 Limanda limanda
TTACTTTCCTTTATTCTCTGCTGGCTGTAACACAAATGGACTCTTGGGGATAATAAAGTTGATCTTGAGCTGCTGCTTCACTCTATTTCATGTGACGTCACTATCTGGTTTCTCTGACGTCCAGCAGGTTGTTGGTTTGATTCCCCTGATCTCTTACTTTTCCTCTGTGTGTGAAATCATCCACTTTTATTCTGCACTTTCACCTTTTTGCTATTTATTGTAAAAGTTCTTAAATCCAGGATGCCATAAACACAAACAGAACCACTAACACACTGGTGCATGAAGGGATTTTTCATGTTCACAGTATTTCACATGAAATGTGAAGCTGGCATCTGCAACACGTTTTACACATTTCCATAGAAGCACATTTCTTCACGACTTTTCATATTCATGATTTGTTACAATGAGATTTCTGTGGTTCATTTGCTTGAATATGCTTTGTATTGGTGATAAAGTGTTTTTGTACAGTTTATGATTTGACCTTTTTATCATACTTTTATGATTCATTCATATATCAATGTGTAGAGTGGAGCTCTGACTGAAGAACTGAACTGAAACACAACTGAACGAAATGCAATGAGACAATGTCCAGCTGACTCCAGTTTATTTACCCATTAAACATGGAACCTTAGCCATCAACCCCCCCCCCCCCATTCATTAAGCCAATTTTGTTCTTCCTTAATTAAATTGTATTTCATTGTAAAACATTTACTAGAATATAATAAAACAAACAACAAGTTTAACTTTGACATATTTTTCCATCTGTGTATAAAGCACGTTGAAGCCTTTCAGTGTGAAGCTCGTTCAAATGGTGTTGATATGTTTTCTTACAGACTTTTTACTTTTTACCAAACAGACACCACCAGAAATCCTGTTTTTATTTCCACGTCATCTAAGATTAAGATTAAGATTAAGATACATTTATTTGTCCCACACTCATGCAAGGAGGGAAATTTAACCTCTGCTTTTAACCCATCTGGTGCAGGACACACAGAGCAGTGAGCAGCCATGTACGGCGCCCGGGGAGCAGATGTTGGGGGAGTAAGGTGCCTTGCTCAGGGGCACTAGACAGGGTAGGGAGAATCCTATTGGATTTTTGGACAGATCAATCCAGGTTCGTCTTTTTGTTGTTTCTCCGTGGAGTCGAACCAGAGACGAACCGGAGACCTTTTCTGCCCATAGTCCAAGTTTCTGCCACTATTTTTTTGACTTATAGCTGCATATTTGAACGGCGTATACAAAGCTCTCCTGGAAGTAGTTTGCTGCTGTAGAAAGATACGATCAGGTGTTTGTGCATTGAGGAGGAAGTGGAGCAGAATTTCATAACTTGGTTGTGACTCAGCGTCACCTCAACTTCTTCAAACCAGGTTCTGCTGTGACTAAGCAGGAGTCAGATTCTCATCACCGATCTCCAGGCATCAAAAGGCTTTTTACATTTAACTACAGTTCTATTTGTAGTTTGGGTAAAAGTGAACGTGATGAATTCAAACTACTGCTGCACATGGTTCTTGTTATGTTCTTCTTCACACTGTGATTGAAGGTGATCACCAGCATTTCACACATCATAGATACATGCTCTTTAAAAGTCTGCATTTTAAGCAGCAGTCTACATGCAGAGCATCTGGAGTCAGAGGACGGATCCTGAAAAGACTCAATAAAGTGATATATTATCTTCTGATCTCCATGAAAGCCGTCTCCACCTCCACCAGGAGCTCGTGTTCTCACCCATGTCCATTGTTGTGTTCGTTGGTTTATCAGCAGGATTACTACCGATAACACTACTGAACCAATATCCACAAAACTTGGCGGAAGGATGGAACCAATAACCCAATGAGTTTGATGCAGAAAGGGACAAAGGGGCAGGAAGTTTTTCACTTTGTTTAAAATAAACATGTTGGACTTTTCCACCAGTTTCCCAGTGAAAGATTCCCATTTAGAGAACTGGTATATTAGTGTTTGCAGATGATTGAACTGGACTGTCGGGGCTCGGCGGAGGCACTCAGAGGGATATTCTACATCTTGTGTCATTCTAGTGTTTATGAATTAAGTTAACACACAAATGTCAGATTATTTGCTTGCCTGTAAATCAGTGATAATATAGACGTCTTTGGAATTAGAATTAGAATTAAAAGACACATGTTGCATGCTGTAGTTATAACATCTGATTGCATGTTTCGTGTCAGATAACGTTGTTTCCTGTCATTATATTATATTATATTATTATTATATTATACTGCATTACATTGCATATTGCAATCTGACACTGTTCACTGTTTTGCATTTAGCATTTCACTTTTTACTTCACTTTTTATATCTTTTATCTTTTATATATTTTTATTCAATCAATCAATCATCAATCAAGTTTTATTTGTATAGCCCACATTCACAAATCACAATTCATCTCATAGGGCTTTAACATGGTGTGACATCCTCTGTCCTTAACCCTTCAGAAATGTTTATGTCAAAATAAACGTTACTTTGTATAAATATTGGTAAAAAGTGAGTATATAAGAAGTAAACAGTGAGTAAATATATACTGGTTTCCTATTTTTTATTGCTCTCCTATGTATGTTGTATTTATTGCGTTTTTATGTTTCTATGTTCATTGTATGGACCAATAACCAGAGCAAATTTCTTGTATGTGTAAACGTACTTGGCAATAAAATACTTCTCATTCTGATTCTGATCAACAAGTCAAAGAAATCTTCCACAACATGAAATGATCATAATCTACAAAGACATTTTACACTCAAGACATGTTTGATGCAATACTACTTTTCTTTTTTACTGTTTTAAAATTTCCATCATTGCTATTCCCATTATTTCAGATATCATATCATTCAAAATGTCCAGTAACTATCAGGACGACAGTTCTGTCTGGTGCAGGGACGTGTGCTGATTTCTATCACGGTGGCTCGACAGCAACACAAACGTATTAAAGTACAAGCAGCCTCAGAGTGGGGGTGTGAGGTTCCTGTGAAGAAGGAAACTGACCCAGGAAACAGAAGTGCACCAACACCTCCCTCTCTCATGTTGATAAGAGATGTGTTCCACTGATTCTCCACCTGTCTTGAAGTGTGTCTGAGTGGCGCTGCTGGATGGGACCATGAGGAACTCTTTGCTCCGGGTGCTGTCCTTATTCTGTGAGTATCAGAAACTTTTATTCTATGAATGCAAAGTGTTTATTAGATGTTTGTCCAACCACAGCAACAGCTGCTGGAACTGAAATGTCTTTATCTATTTGCTGAGGTAACCAGCCGCATGTATTCTGTTACATGCACTCCAATAACTTTTATTTGAGACTAAATTGTGAGTGTTGGAGAACCGTTAGAAAGAGGAAATTATATTTTCTTTAAATTTATTATTTGATGCCCGACACATGAAAAAAGACCAATTTTATCCCTGATTCATTGATTTATTTGCCAAAAGATAATTTGATATAAGAAAAGTTTATTTAGAAACAAATCAAACATTGTGATGATCTCGTGGGAATTATAGACTTTAAGGTTACAGGCTGTGAATATTGTCCCGATGATTATCAGAGAAACAATCATCTGATCCACATGAATTCAAATAAATGGATCAAACACAGTAGATCACTGTTGTGCAATAATGCTCAGGAGTGATACCATAAGATGGTGTGCCTTCAGGCAATCAATAAATTTGGTTATCAAAAATAACAAGTAAAAACATTAATATTTAAAATATTAATATTAAATCATAACTTTAGTTTGTCAAAGTTGTCTCGGGGCACCACCCTTCACAGAAGGGAAAAGACAGCCAATTTATTGATTAAGATCAGTCTCATTTAGATCGAGTTCAATTAGAAATCTGAATATTTACTATTATAGATTATATAATGAAGGTTATGGAGTTCTTGACAGTGTAGAGGTTGGCAAAATTCACTTATGCAACATTAATGAAGGAGCATTTGTGAAAGAAAAACATTTATTATGAATATAATAAAGTATAAAAACACAAATTACTAAAAAACGTACTAGCTAAACCAAGATATGTATGTGAGTGTGTTTGTGTATGTAAATTAGGTGTTCTCAAAATGGAGGTTGCCACAGTTCACATGCTGATAAGCCTGCTTTCAAAATGGTGGTTTGGACAACTAAGGTTAACAGCCCCCCCCCCCTTCTTCAAAAGTGTTTTTTCAACATTTAGCGGGGGGGTGAGCTAATGAGGGGAGGAGATATGGGGTGTCTGTGTAAATGCTGATTAGAGACTGAAAGGATCAGAGAGAAATGTGAAGAGCATGACAAACTAACCTTACTTTCATTTAACTTTAACACAATATCACCACATATATCAAACTTATCAACACTGTTACGGGTGGAAATCAAAGGCAGGAGTCGTCGTTCTCAAGTTAAAATTAAGCAGGTTTATTCAGAGGTCACAGGTCAGGAAACTGCGGTGTCTAGCAATTGGACATGCATGGGCCCATGCATGGGCCTCGAGTCCTACGCAGTAGGCTGACAGGAAAAAAGGAGTTTTCACAAAGTGCGCACATCATTTATATATCGCTATACTGGGTGTGACAGAGGTTCTTGGATTGGTCGAGACTAGACGGAAGCTGCTGTATCTTACACGGGGCAGTGCCTAGTTGGCTGGTTCACAAGGCAGTCCTGCCCTCCTGGCGTCGCGTGTTGATGATGCTGAAAACAGCCTGTATGATTGACACATGTCAAGAGAGGGACCGTTGAGATAACACTACAACTGTTTCCCTCAATTTGAATGATGTAAATCTTCTCGACTCAGGCACAAGGTCAGACACAGAGCAAAACCACAGAAAGTGCAACGAGCATAGCAACGAACTGGTAACCATGCACATGAGAGAGGACGTCTCAGAACCAACACAATGAAGCGATTCATGAAAAGAAGATATGAAAGCCTGCTCCAAGTCCAATCTGTCCGCTGTGGCAGACTCCCTTTTTGATAAGGAGTCAAAGGCAGGAGTTGAGAAGAAGAACCACATGTCGTACTATGTGTGTGTGTGTGTGTGAGGGAGGGAGGGCCGAGGTCCACTCATTATCCTTGTGTGTGTGTGTGTGTGTGAGGTGCATGCTGAGAAGCAGAAGAAAAATGTATGTGCGTTTACTCTCAAAGGACATTATGTGTATCTGACTACACGTTAAAGTGTGTGTATGTGTGTGTTGGGGGGAGAGTCCTGGGTGCTGACCATCAAACAATGGGTTGAAAATACTTGAGGCCCGCAGACGCGCACGCACACCGCGAGGGTTGTACAGAAAGAGGCTTATATTGTCTGGGCAGATACTAGTTTAATACTTAGCGTAATTGTTTAATACTTGAGTATTCGTTTGTGGGACCTCCGTGTCTCATTGTTTTAGCCGCGACGAGCCGGCTACTTCCGGTTCATTTCCGGGTTGTTTGTGTTACAGTGAATAGGGCCGCAAGAAAAGCCTCCGGCCGCGCTGTTAACGTCCGTGTAAGTCTGCAGTGATTTTACCGATCAGAACATCAGCCCACAACGTCCGCTTATTGGCTGAGTGGTGAAATCACTGTTAGCTTATCTCCGGCGTGTTTTTAAGAGCTTTGTTCTCTCCTTGCATGTTTTCTCTCTCCTCTCTCTCTCTCCTCCTAAACCTACCTACACACGTTCCGATCTGTATTCATACAGTTCATGTCACATAGTTAAATTTATATTCAAAGAGGCTGCACGCATCTGGAAGCCATTCGGCCCAAAGCCAAAGCAGAGATAAAGAATTCTCTTTGTCTGGAAATTCCTTTGTGTAATTCATGTGGCGACCGCCATTTTGAGCTCCGGCCACATGGTCATTAACATAGGCTCCATTTTGAATAACGGGAGTTAAACCACCATTTTGAGAGTCTATTATTGCCACGCCTCCTCTCTCTCTCTCCTCCCATTCTGGCTCTAACTTCCAAAGCGGCTCCTCCATTTTGTTTTGTAGTCACCACCATTTTGAGAGTTTTTAGGCCTAATAATTCCTTGAATCATTGTCGGCCGCCATATTGGATGTGAGCAGACCACGTCACCACGTGACTGAGTCAACGCCACTCCCCCTTTCTCTCTCTCTCTCTCACACGCACACACACACATACATAGAGACACATTGATAGACACATACACAGACAGACACACATACACAGATACACATAGATGGACCATAGGTTACATGTGTGTTCTAAATTGTGATAAATGCTGCTGCTGTAGTGATCTTTGAAATATTGGAGTTTGTTAAGATGATGAATCATTAAATAACATTAACTTTATTTCCCCTTTTTAATAAATGCTTTTGTAATTAAAGTATCTGTAGTCTGTGATTATTTGTGCATATGTATGTGAATACAGCTGGATTATGATAGCCTGTGCTCAAACTTAGAACCCTTCATTGTTTATTAAATAATTCATAATATTAACTATTAAGATTATGAATTAAACATTTATCATATGAGACTGATATTTATAGTTTGACTCATTGGTCCCTGTAACCAGGGTGGTGCCCCTCTACGATAAGTAATAATTGCAGATTGTATCATTCTTAATTGATAATTGTATTGTTTTCATTAATTTCTTAACTATTCTTAATGGATAACCTTATCATTTCTAATTAATTATTTTACTATTCTTAAGTGATAGCCTTATCATTTTTAATTAATTTTAATAAATATTTTTTATTATTTTAATAATCATATTTCATGATTATTAATAATTAGCCAACGTCAAGTCTACTCCTATTGCACAACATGTGTGAACAGTTGTGTATTGTCAATAAGACCATACAGAATCGAATAAACAGTCTTGCTTAGTCTTGTATAATCTTTAAGCCCAGTATGTTACCAGTCCTCAGAAAGGGAGAAAGTTGCTGTGCAGTTCGCCGTTCGTCCTGGCTTCATGTGAAATCTCCGGTTGGTCGTAAGGTTTCTGTCCTTACGCGGTTCTGTTGAGCTGTGGCTCCGTTGCTTGTTTGAAGTCCTTACCTGCAGGACACCGAGTCGCTGCTAGGAGTTTGTAGAGCTTGAAGGGCGAGGAAGTTTCTTTGAGAAGGTGATTTGGAAGCTAGACCTCTGACCTCCGGTTGTTGGGAAGAGAAGATTTGAGCTGCAGCAGCCTGGACCCTCCTCCCTCAGAGTTGCAGGAGAGACGGCTGGCCGCCTGCTGTCCTCGGTGGGGTTGATGGAAAAGAGAGAGAATTGGGGGAGACCTTGGTCTTATATAGGCCCGGCTTTTCACACTTATGCGTGACTTTGCTGAAACAAAAGGAACCTGTTGCCTCCTGGGAGACTGAGTTCTTTGCCCTTCTCAGAACAAAGAGAACAAGTTGCACCCTGGGAGACTGAGTTCTCTGCCCTTCTCAGAACAAAGAGAACAAGTTGCACCCTGGGAGACTGAGTTCGGGAGGCTCGGTCCAGCACATGCGGCCATGTGGTTTCAAGTTTTGTCCACACATCACAAAAGAAGGAGGCCATGTGGTTCCACAAAGACATTTCCCAACATCACTGATATTTTAACTTCTTTTATTCATTGAGTTATTGATTTTCAAGACATTTCATACTATTGTAGAATTTCTTTGATGGGTAGTTTCAATACTTCTGCTCATATTCGCTTTTACAATATAACAGTACTTACTTATATACTTATTACTAGAGTCTGTACTGTGTTTGATTATTTAGCAGGTTTAATAATGTCTGATGAGATACCAATGTTTCTTTCAGTGCTGAATACACTCCTCTCCTGTGGACACACTGAATGTGAGTCAGCTCCTTTCTTTTTTGATCTCTATCTTTATTAATATGTATATTTCATCCCATTTTTCTTCGTGTATGTTGTTACTAAGATAAGTGAGTATATTAATGAACTGCAAACTTATAGAACAAAACTCTGGTTGCTATTTCCTCTAACTATGTTCTGTTTGTGTGGGGGGGGTAGATGCTGAGCTGACCTTTGAACCCAACTCAACCACTCTATATTCTGGGGAGCACGTTAATCTCACGTGTCACATGAGAGAAGCAAATGTCAGTGAGTGGTTTTATGAATTCAAGTGGAACAACAAACCAATGGTTCCCATCACTTCCACTAACGTGTTCAGGATTCCAGAGCTAACGCCCGACAGGAACGGGGATTATCAGTGCATCGCTCACCACAACAGCTCAGAAGAGAACAGACGGAGCAACAGGGCCACTCTCTCTGTGTCAGGTGAGATATCCAGAGTCCTTGTCCCCGCTGGGAGCTTCACCCACAGACATGTGGAGACACAGGACAAAGAGAAACACAAGTAAAGCACTTCACAATAACTGGGACAGTAGAAACATGAAGCTTATTTTCCACATGGTGTCGACAGCCGGACAAATCCTCGTTTCTTCTTCTGAATGCGTCGTTCTGTCTCCACAGTCAAAGCTGAAACACCTGATCTCAGTTCCTGACGTCGACCTTTCACACGGACAGAAAGTCAATCACATCATTCACTCACTTCACTTCAGCTTCTTGTTTGACACAGACATTATAAAAACATTGGAGGAGCAGAGAACAACTGATGCAGACTGTGTTTACTCAATTATATATGATGAAAATATACATTTATACTACATGTACCAACTTATAAAATAATCATGATTTTTTTTTTATTAATTATATAGATTTTGTTAGTTGTTATTGTAATGGATATATACTACATACTGAACCTAAAAAATGTAATAATGAATTGATCTCTAATTTACTTTGAAAAAATAGATTTTTGCTATTTTAATGGATTTATACTACATATGACATATGAAAAACTACACTGAATTATTTAATTTGATCATGAATTGATTCCTAATGGAAGTATTATTGTATCCATGTATACTGTATAACTGCATATACAGAATTATAAAATAATGATGAATTGATTCCTAATCAACATTGAAAATATATATTTATTAAATCTTCTTAAATAAATTTATACTACTACAGTATTTCACTTGTGGGGGCAGTCATGTCAATGGCTGAATGTGAAGCATCCAGAAATTGCATTGGTTCCAAAATGAAACAAACATGAAGACGTGTTTTTGTTGTGACGATGTTCCGTTTCAGCGGCTGCACCACGACCTGTCGTCACTGTGTCTCCGTCATGGCTGACTCCTGGAGCCTCCGGGACTCTCACCTGTGGGGGGGGTCCACATCCCACTGCAGGGTGGAGGTTCTACTGGTACAGAGCTGACCTGATTAGTTTGGATCCAGTCGGCAGATGTAAAAAGTCATCTCTATATGATCAGAGTGATATGCACACTGCTGAGTTCAGTTATGAGCTGCTCCCAGGAAGCGACGGAGGAACTGAACAAAACTCCTTCGTCATCCAAGGCCTGACGGAGTCAGCAGGTTATGCATGTCGAGCTGGAAGAGGAGACCCCGTGTTTTACACTAAGTACAGTGAGAAAAAGTGGGTGTGGCCTGTAGGTGAGTTTGTTTCTTTCTCTTGAAGCGGATGTTGTCCCTTCAGTCGCTCAGTTACTTGGGGAACTTTACTTTGGCTGGTTCCTCCAGGTGATTCACTTTTAGAGGTCAAAGGTCAAAGGTCAAGACAGATACAGGGTTTGAGAGACAATCTGAAGCTTATATTGATCAGAGAATCATTCCCCAAAATCAATAATAATAATATAATAATATATAATAATAATGTCACGTAACTTATTTTTTGTGTTCATCCTGTAGGACTGACCTGAAGTTGATATTATTTATGATCATATGCTCAGACTGACATCATCATGATGTCACTGTGATGTCACTGTGACGTCAACAAACAATGTCGTCCTTCTGACGTTTCCTCTGTAAAATGACGCAAAGCCTAAAATGACACCTTTAATCTGGAAACATTAGAAATGTATTCTGGTAATATTATGACCTTATTCCCCAAAACAAGATGTGACTGAGATGGAGTCTCTGCTGATGGCTTCACGTTTTTAATGCTCAACTAATTTAAACCATTAGTTTCTGTTTCACTCTTCATGTCACGTTTTTCAGATTCCTATTCGTCAGTGTCTCTCACAGTGAGGCCGGACTCAGTGCAACACTTCTATCATGACTTGATCCGTCTGACCTGCGAGGGAAACCCTGATAAGTGGAGATTGTGGAGGTTTACTGAATACGGTGTACGAGTGTTAGAGTGCAAGTCTCAGGAGAGAATCACAAGCTTCACATGGACCTTTATTAATCTTCGGTCTGGAGTTGTCTGGTGTGGATCTGGATCAGAGATCAGCAACGCAGTCAACATCACTACAGGTTGTAGTTTTTCATTGAATCTATTCACACTGTGCAAGTTTCCAACATCCCATAATGTGATTTAAAGGTAGAGTAACTGAAAGTGGGGAGCACTGCCTCCCTTCACTGCTCCTGCAGGAGCTGCACCACAACATGATCTCTGGATGAATTTCACCTTCTTTATTTACACAAACCACACGTTCAACGCCCAGAATCAGCTGTGAGAGTGTGTCCGTCTGCGTTAAACAAGCAGACATCACGTGACTGTGTGGACGCCACAGCCCACAGCGCCACCCGGAGGCTGTTTCCCTCTCTCTACTCAAGAGGGAGCTCTTTTGGTTGGAGAGCAGGACTTATTGATGTCACATTCAGATTTAGTGATGCTCTCACTCTAAACCCTGCGCTCACACTCAACTCTCCCCTGCTTGAGCTCAGACGTCCTGCTCTTGAAGCCAGGGCTGTGTATTGAAACCAGATGTTTTTCCAGCGCACACACAACGTACAGCTCATGGACCTGAGGAGCAGAGTTTAACAAAAGTGCATTGAATGACTTTGGCTCCACTCTAACATGTAATATTTAGACTTATGCTGTTTATATACGAGCTGAATTATCAGGTTGTTCACATTGATGATGGTTTTTTATCCGTTTACAGTTGACACTTACGCTGATGTTCTCCTGGAGAGCCCTGTCCATCCTGTGACTGGGGGACAGTCCGTTACTCTCAGCTGCTCATGGGACGGAAGAAGAAACCTCGATTCCAGCAGCTCTTTCTACAAAAATGGTGAACTCCTCCAAAGTGATGTCAGAGGGAAACTGGAAATCTCAGCTGTGTCAAAGTCAGATGAAGGTTTCTACAAGTGTGAACATTCAGGAGACTTCTCACCGGAGAGTTGGATGTCAGTAAAATGTGAGTGTGATCAATATGAGGTAGAAAAGGAGTCTCCAGGTTGAGAAGTAAATTCAAAACTTTTCTACTCAGTATTTTCACTGAGACGGTTTCTAAACACCAGCTCCACTTGCTCAATACACTTATACAACTTTTTCACTAAATTTTACTCCTGGAAACCTTTTTTTACACATATTCAAACATTTCTTCAGGAACAAAACTTATTCACACAGTTGTTTTTTTCACGTCAAAATGTCTGCTGAAGTGTTGGATCTATGTTTGTCCACGTCATGGATCTTTCTTTGCTCCTCACTGCTCCTCCTCTGATCAGTGACTCCTGCAGCACCTCCCTCTACGTCTCCTGTGCCGCTGGTCGTTGGGCTGGTTGGAGGCTTCACACTGATTCTCCTCCTCTCGCTGCTGCTGTTGTGTTGGTGCAGGAGTTCAAAGAGTGAGAGCTGCTCTGGTTCATTTCATTTATATCAAAATTATTTTAAACTATTTTGGTTAAATACGGGGTCTTATTGATGTCCCATTCAGATTTAGTGATGCTCTCACTCTAAACCCTGCGCTCACACTCAACTCTCCCCTGCTTGAGCTCAGACGTCCTGCTCTTGAAGCCAGGGCTGTGTATTGAAACCAGATGTTTTTCCAGCGCACACACAACGTACAGCTCATGGACGTGAGGAGCATAATGTGACAAAAAGTGCATTGAATGACTTTGGCTCCAATTTAACATCTAATATTTAGACTTATGCTGTTTATATACAAGCTGAATTATCAGGTTGTTCACATTGTTGATGTTTTTTTTAACTGTTTACAGATTCAGATCGTGTTATCCTGGAGAGCCCTGCCCGTCCTGTGACTGAGGGACAGTCCGTTACTCTCAGCTGCTCATGGTTCGGAACACCAAACCTCATTTCCATCTTCTCTTTCTACAAAAATGGTGAACTCCTCCAAAGTGATGTCAGAAGTAAACTGGAAATCTCAGCTGTGTCAAAGTCAGATGAAGGTTTCTACAAGTGTGAACGTTCAGGAGTCTTCTCAGAGGAGAGTTGGATGTCAGTAAAATGTGAGTGTGATCAATATGAGGTAGAAAAGGAGTCTCCAGGTTGAGAAGTAGATTATGTTGTGCAATAGGAGTAGACTTGACGTTGGCTAATTATTAATAATCATGAAATATGATTATTAAAATAATAAAAGATTATTTATTAAAAATAATTAAAAATGATAAGGCCATAACTTATCGTAGAGGGGCACCACCCTGGTTTCCAGGGACCAACAATATCAAGCTATAATTATCAGTCTCATAATGATAAATGTCAAATTAATAATGTCAATATTTTAATATTAACGATTACTTAATAAACAGTGAAGGCTTCTAAGTTCGAGCACAGGCAATCATAATCCAGCTGTATTCACACACTTATGCACAAATAATCACAGACTACAGATACTTTAATTACAAAAGAATTTATTAAAAAAGGGAAATAAAGTTATAATGTTATTCAATGATTCCTCATTTTAACAAGCTCCAATATTTCAAAGATAAACACAGCAGCAGCACTTATCACAATTCAGAAAATACATGTAAAACCTGCGGTCTACCTATGTATGTCTGTCTGTGTGTGTGTGTGTCTGTGTCAAAGTGTCTCTCTGTGTGTGTGTGTCTATGTGTGTGTGTGTGAAATAAAGTTAGTGTTATTTAATGATTTATCATTTTAACAAACTCCCATATTTCAAAGATAACAACAGCAGCTTATCACAATTTAGAACACGCATGTAACCTCTGGTCCATCTATGTGTCTCTGTGTGTGTGTATCTGTCTGTGTCTATCAAAGTGTCTGTGTGTGTGTGTGTGTGTGTGTGTGTGTGTGGGTGTGTGTGTGGGTGTGTGTGTGTGAGAGAGCGAGAGAGCGAGAGAAAAGAAAGGGGGCGTGGCGATGACGCAGTCACATCTAAGATGGCGGCCGATCATGATTCGTGGAATCAAGGCCTAAAAACTCTCAAAATGCCGGATTGACTACAAAACAAGATGGCGGAGCCGTTATGAATTTAGAGCCAGGATGGGAGGAGAGAGAGAGCGGAGGCGTGGCAATAATAGACTCAAAATGGTGGGTTAACTTGCGTTATTCAAGATGGAGTCTATGTTAATGACACCATGTGGCCGGAGCGCACACTGGTGGTCGTCACATGAATTACACAAAGGAAATTTTAGACAAAGAGAATTCTTATCTCTGCTTGGCTTTGGGGGCCGAATGGTTTCCAGATGTGTTCAGCCTCTCTAAGCATAGATTTAACTATGTGACATGAACTGTATTATAAATACAGATCGGAAGTGTGTATAGGTCGGTTTAGAAGGAGAGAGAGAGAGAGAGAGAAAGAGAGAGAAAACATGTAAGGAGAGTTCAAAGAAGCTCTTAAAAATACGCCTGAGATGAGTTAACAGTGGTTCACCCCTCAGCCCTCAAGCGAACGTTGTGGGCCGAGGTTCTGATCGGTGAAATCACTGCAGACTCACACAGACGTTAACAGTGCGGGCGGAGGCGCTTCTCGCGGCCCTATTTACTGTAACACAAAACATTGACGTCAAACCGGAAACCGGAAGTAGCGGCTCGGAGTAGTGGCCGGCTAAAACAATGGAGAAACACGGAGGTTCCATCAACAAAATACATTCAAGTATCAAAACAATACGCTACGTATTAAAACTAACATCTGCCCAGACAACATAAGCCTCTCTTACTGTAACCATGGTTTCGTGGGGTGCATGCGCCTTGGCGCGAATCTCCCGGAGGTTCAGTGAATCGCTTGAAGTCTCTCAGGCGGGCTCTCGTGAGCACCGCAGCTGGGCCGGAGCCGATCCGCCACGTGCTCCGTGGCGAGATGAGGTTTCGTCTTCTTCTGCAGCAGCGGAGCTCGTCACAGGAACGTGCGGCTGCTTGTAGCCGTTGTAGATCGTGTTGGGAAAAGAATAAAAGTAAAGTCCGTATCTCACTCGTCTCGCGAGTGAGATTCCTGTCTGGTCTTTTCAGGTTAAAACAGGAAAATGTCCTTTCAAAATAAAACGTCAACTAAGATAAAAGAATAAATGAATGAAATGAATTGAAATGAATAAAACAAACATCTTATCGCCTCCATTAGCTTACTGGGTCGACTATGAAGACCCCCGAGGGGGGGGGGTCTAGTGGCGACGTCAGCATCGGAGGAAAAAGAGAAAGGTTTCTGGGAGCTCAGCCTTTTTAAGTCATGTTCCAGGTGACTCCCCCCTGGGAGGAGGGGTCAGGGGTCAGTGTGGCCCCCGGCCAATTAACTATCAGAATTTGGCCCCAAGGGGCGGCTTACAGTGGTGGACCCAGGAAGTGATTTTCTCTCACATGGAGATAAGATCTCCATGCTGGAATTTTATTGTGAGGGGTTTCCTGAGGGGATTCCCCAAGTTTTACGACTCTTTGTTATAAGTCAGATCACTGGGACCTCAGTCCCAACAATTAAAAACTTTTCTACTCAGTATTTTCACTGAGACGGTTTCTAAACAACAGCTCCACTTGGTCAATTCATTTATAACAAAATTTCACTTAATTTCACAGCTGGAATAACGTCTCCTGTGCCGCTGGTCGTTGGGCTGGTTGGAGGCTTCACACTGATTCTCCTCCTCTCGCTGCTGCTGTTGTGTTGGTGCAGGAATTCAAAGAGTGAGAGCTGCTCTGGTTCATTTCATTTAAATCAAACTTATTCCAAACTATTGTCACGATAGTCATGGAGCAGAGGTTGAAAAATGAAATCTTGTAACGTGATCATTATTGTCTTTTCCACAGATCTGTGTTGTGACAGGTTGGTTCCACTCTCTCTTGTTTCATCTTCAACAAAACATCAATACTTAACTTTTCCTGTCTCATTCACTTGTGATTGTTTGACTGTTTCAGGCTCAGCCAGTCTCTGAGAACCAATCAGAGCTCAGACCCAACTCTCCACCACGATGAAATCCAGCTGCCAGTGTACTCGTCTCTTCTCCACGGTCAGCCGTCCTTCTCCTACTGAAGGCCTTCACAGCAAAATCTAACTTGTTGCTTTTCAGAAGAACCTAGTCACAAAGATTCCAATTACATTTAATGTTGACTTGATTTTTTTATTGACTCGTAGGTGACGACTGCATCTATGAACCAATCAGAGGAGACACGGAGGAAGGTACAGTATAAAATGTGCCTCCTGTAGAGAAATCCTAAATGAAAAACCTTCTGAGTTCAGGTGGACGGGCAGATGAGGACAGAAATGTCCAACACGATGTCATGACATCAATACACACGCGTGGTTTTCCAACATCTCATTTTAGTCACATGGTCCAAAGACAGACATTTGGACTTTTCAGTTGAGTCTGAAGCAGAGTTCCAGGTGGAAAGGTTCCTCAGACCCGGATCCAGACCAAAGCACCAGAATGTAGTCAGACCTAGATCAAACTGAACCAGGGATCGGTTTAGCTGCGTCCATATAATGTTTGAACAACAAGGACGTTCATTTGCATTGGAACACGTGTGGAGCACCTGAAGCTCGTGATGCTGGTTGTGATAGAGATATTAGAGTGGCAACGAGATCAACTAAATGAATAAAACAGTGGTTCTCCACCTTCTCAAGTCATTTTCTGTCTGATCTTCACAGGAATCCGAGGTGATCCAGAGGAGACGTCTGACTACGCTAATGAAAATCCACATTCAGCTTCAGGTACAAATATTAACAACTGTCTGTTCAGCTACTGGCTCATGAGCATTTGAAATAAATCTCAACTGAAACTCCATCATATCATTATTAAATACTTCTTGTACGATAAGTATGCAGTTCAATTGGTGTCTCACATTTCAAATCCTTTGTGTTAAACTATGAACAGCCTTGATCATGTTGTCGGGTGGAAGTATCAAGTGTGTTGTGTACTTTAGAAATTTGCAGTTATTGTCGATTTGTTTTAGGACGACTCTGAACGGTGCATCCTCCAGAAAACAAGAGCATGAAAATCCACATTCATCCTGAAACACCTTCACATATTAGACAATTGAAATATTGAACGTAAACACAAAAGCAAATATCAAAGCATTTATTTTTTCATTTATACTGAAATTCAATCCAGATCAAGTTGTTCTTTCCAATGAGCTGTTACAAAACTGATCAGCCGTCCTTCTCCTACTGAATGCCTTCACAGCTATTTCTAACTTGTTGCTTTTCAGAAGAACCTAGTCACAAAGTTTCCAATTACATTTCATGTTGATTTGATTTTTTATTGACTCGTAGGTGACGACTGCATCTATGAATCAATCAGAGGAGACACGGAGGAAGGTACAGTATAAAATGTGCCTCCTGCAGAGAAGTCCTAAATGAAAAACCTTCTGATTTCAGGTGGACGGGCAGATGAGGACAGAAATGTCCAACACGATGTCATGACATCAATACACACGCATGATTTTCCAACATCTCATTGTAGTCACATGGTCCAAAGACAGACATTTGGACTTTTCAGTTGAGTCTGAAGCAGAGTTCCAGGTGGAAAGGTTCCTCAGACCCGGCTCCAGACCAAAGCACCAGAATGTAGTCAGACCCGGATCAAACTGAACCAGGGATCGGTTTAGCTGCGTCCATATAATGTTTGAACAACAAGGACGTTCATTTGCATTGGAACACGTGTGGAGCACCTGAAGCTGGTGATGCTGGTTGTGATAGAGATATTAGAGTGGCAACGAGATCCACTAAATGAATAAAACAGTGGTTCTCCACCTTCTCAAGTCGTTTTCTGTCTGATCTTCACAGGAACCGGAGGTGATCCAGAGGAGACGTCTGACTACGTGAATGAAAATCCACATTCAGCTTCAGGTACAAATATTAATAACTGGCTGTTCAGCTACTGGCTCATGTGCATTTGAAATAAACCTCAACTGAAACTCCATCATATCATTATTAAATAGTTCTTGTACGATAAGTATGCAGTTCAGTTGGTGTCTCACATTTCAAATCCTTTGTGTAAAACTATGAACAGCCTTGATCATGTAGTGGTGTTGAAGTATCAAGTGTGTAATTTAGTAATTTGCAGTTATTGTCACTTTGTTTCAGGACGACTATGAACGGTGCATCCTCCAGAAAACAAGAGCATGAAAATCCACATTCATCGTTAAACACCTTCAAATATTAGACTCATCAGTTTTGTAACAGCTCATTGGAAAGAACGACTTGATCTGGATTGAATTTCAGTATAAATGAAAAAGAAATGCTGTGATATTTGCTTTTGTGTTTACGTTCAATATTTCAATTGGCTGATATGGGCCTTTTAAGACATGCTCCGATATGAAAAGGTTTATTTTACAGGATAAATAATGTGCATTATGATTATATTTTACATTGAAATTTGTTTTGTCTTAATTCAAGTTCTATATATTCTGTCGAATTTGTGTTTACTTTAAATGTATCTTTATTTCTTTAAATAATATTGTTTTACTTGAGCTTTATTGGCAATTTTATATATATATGATGTTTTTTGCTCCGTGATATCGGTATCTGCATTGGCCTCTAAAAAAAGCTAATTCTGTATATTTTTGCCGCAGTCATGCAACTAAAGTTTGAATGCAACCTGTGATGTTTTCCATTCGCACGTATAAATATGTCTTTGTTAATATTCACCAATGACTAAATGGAGGACGATGTCAGAAAGGACCTCGTCTGTCTGTGTGTTATGTTCCATATACAGTCTGTGGTTATGTGTGATTATTTCCATGGCTCGTAATTCTCTGTTTGATGAAAACACTCGTCTGCAGAGAGTTTAGCTTTTTGTTTTGAAATGTAACAGATTATAATTCAAACACATAATTGAATATGTTCTTTCTTTTATCTTTAATAAACTTTAAAATCCCAGCTGGACTCTATCGATATGTGCTGTTTTATTTTGAAATCGCTCACCTTACGTGTCCTCTGTGTGACTTCCTGTCTGCGTGGGAGCTGGTTTCCTTCTGGTCCCACCAGTGTCTCCTCAGCCAGTTGCTCATGTCTGCAGTGGTCAGCTGGTCTTTGCCCAGTGAAGCTCTGCAGCTGATGGATGTTTCCTCCACATGACGTCTCTGCTCTGACCGATGACTCCGGCTTTCAAGTGAAGACAAGAAGGTTTGTGTTTTATTGTGGCAGGAAACTCTTCTGTTGAACATTTAAACCTTTGTCTCATCGGAAGACTTTTCTCCCACCTGCAAGTCTACATCATCAGCCACATGGTGGCGCTGCAGCTTTAGATTTTATCTATGAATTATCTTTTGCAATAATCTCATCAAACCCTGATGAAAAAGAAATGTAATTGGAGCGTTTAACCAGAAACTTTATCCTAAACAGCTATAAAGGAAAATAAAACACAAATGCAGCATAATATATAGAACATGAATGAATATGTTCTGCTTATTCTTTAAAATAAACGTTTTTCTTCTGTGTGGATCAGCAAATAAACTCTGATGCAACACGTCACTGGACGTCTGATATCTGCCGATTCTTATCAACCAATAAATCACTCGTTCTTATTGTCTGCTGCAAATTAGCTTTTACTGACATGAGGACATTGTTTTGCTGCTGTTGTTATTATGTTGGTGGGTTTTAAAAACCAGTCTAACCAGTGGAAAAGGGGCTTGAGACCAGGGAGAGTTGTTTCTCATCTGTTGTTTAAGCAATTTTAAAGAGATCTTTACTGAACTGTGTAGACTGCTGCAATGAGTTCAGACCAGGACTTTTCATATGTATATATCTATATAGATATAAAGATATATATCTAGTGAGAAAGTTCCTTTTGCATCCAGCTGTTAGTTTTCACACTGATGGTTTTATCTTCCCTGCACATTTGTATTCCAGCCACTGGAGGGCGCTCTGTTGGTTTCCTCTCTGTTGATGTGTGAGTCACTGTGCTTCAGTGGCTGTTTGCATGTGAGTGCATGTGATGCATGTTTATTATCACTGGAGGATGTTTATTATACTTTTATGATTCATTCATATATCAATGTGTAGAGTGGATGTTGAAGTGGTTTTTTCTTCCTTTTGGAAGAAGCTCCGTGTTTCTCCTGCTCAGTTCTTAGATCATGCAACGTCTGTGTGTTGTATTTGTTTCATGTATTTTAATTAAAGACAAATGTAAATTGAAAACTTGAAACTTGATTGTTAGAAATATTGTGGTGAAATAAACACAGTGACAGTGTTGAGCTCTTGTGGTTATTGCTCCTCACACGTCTCTTCAACGTGTCGTCTGTGTCGTGGTTCTGTCGACTCACGAGATGAAGACATCGGACTTTGAGTGCAGGACGAGCTTCATCTGGAAAGAACTGAAAAGAGGAAACATCTGGTTAAGGATCTCCAGCCTGAAGCTGTGTGATGCTGGGAGATACCAGAGCAAGAGGCTTTGGAGGAACGTCCCTGGAGACAGCACCACAGTGGAGCTGTGTGTGTGTGTCCAGTCAAACCAGTGGTTCTACACTTAGAAAGGCTTTGCTCTGGTTCTATAGAGAACCTTCAACCTCTCTGTTGCTCACATGTTGTAGAGAACGGCCTGAACTTTGTTCCTAGTTCCAGTTGATCCAGGACCCGATCCGATACAGCTCGACTCCGGCCCCGCCCACTTTAATGATGGTCTGAGGGAGATTCAGTCTGATCTGTTTGGACCTGAGTCAAAGTGTGAACCTTCAGGCCTGAGCCCAAAGCAGACCAGTCCATTCCAGCACATTAACACAAGAACCACCCGGTCACATTTAATGGGGCTTGATCCCGACCCACTTGATTCAGCCAGAACCGGGTCCATTCAGACTTGACCCTGATCCGACCACAGTAATGCAAGTCTGAATCTTCCCGATCCTCTCAGGCCTGATTCAGAACCTGTGGATTCCTTCAGGCTACAGTCGGATCTGATCCGACCTGAACAGTCCGGATTCTGAATCCTGTCCCTCTGTCAGATTCATAAGGACATGTGGAGTACGAACTAAACGCTGTTCCACATCTGAAGGTGTCACCATCTGCTCCGGTCAATTTTCCAAATGTAAACAATAGAGTAAATTAGATTTATGATGTGAGGGTGTGGATCTATGACAGATCACAGGATTTTAACGACTGGTGTAATGTGTCCAAGACTAAAGACATGATAATCCACTTCAGGAAGTAGCCTCCACCGATTCCCTCCGTTTTTAATTCATGGCCGAGCTGTTGAAGTTGTCCGTCAAATATCTGGGAACAACAATCGACAACAAACTCACATTTGAAGCCGACACTGATGCTGTTTGTGCAAAGGTCCACCAGCGATAAACGTCTATCACCAGGGGAGAAGGTTTAATGTGGATTCTGCTCACAGATCTATAGAATCTAACCAAGATGAAAGACTTTGAGACGTAAGAACTCATTCGTCCCTGCGACCGTCGGCCTCTTTAAAGCATCATGTGATCTACAGGCCCTTATGTACATGTGTGTTGTGTGTATAGAATTATTACTTTCCTTTATTCTCTGCTGGCTGTAACACAAACGGACTCTTGGGGATAATAAAGTTGATCTTGAGCTGCTGCTTCACTCTATTTCATGTGACGTCACTATCTGGTTTCTCTGACGTCCAGCAGGTTGTTGGTTTGATTCCCCCGATCTCTTACTTTTCCTCTGTGTGTGAAATCATCCACTTTTATTCTGCACTTTCACCTTTTTGCCATTTATTGTAAAAGTTCTTAAATCCAGGATGCCATAAACACAAACAGAACCACTAACACACTGGTGCATGAAGGGATTTTTCATGTGCACAGTATTTCACATGAAATGTGAAGCTGGCATCTGCAACACGTTTTACACATTTCCATAGAAGCACATTTCTTCACGACTTTTCATATTCATGATTTGTTACAATGAGATTTCTGTGGTTCATTTGCTTGAATATGCTTTGTATTGGTGATAAAGTGTTTTTGTACAGTTTATGATTTGACCTTTTTATCATACTTTTATGATTCATTCATATATCAATGTGTAGAGTGGAGCTCTGACTGAAGAACTGAACTGAAACACAACTGAACGAAATGCAATGAGACAATGTCCAGCTGACTCCAGTTTATTTACCCATTAAACATGGAACCTTAGCCATCAACCCCCCCCCCCCCCCATTCATTAAGCCAATTTTGTTCTTCCTTAATTAAATTGTATTTCATTGTAAAACATTTACTAGAATATAATAAAACAAACAACAAGTTTAACTTTGACATATTTTTCCATCTGTGTATAAAGCACGTTGAAGCCTTTCAGTGTGAAGCTCGTTCAAATGGTGTTGATATGTTTTCTTACAGACTTTTTACTTTTTACCAAACAGACACCACCAGAAATCCTGTTTTTATTTCAACGTCATCTAAGATTAAGATTAAGATTAAGATACATTTATTTGTCCCACACTCATGCAAGGAGGGAAATTTAACCTCTGCTTTTAACCATCTGGTGCAGGACACACAGAGCAGTGGGCAGCCATGTACGGCGCCCGGGGAGCAGATGTTGGGGGAGTAAGGTGCCTTGCTCAGGGGCACTAGACAGGGTAGGGAGAATCCTATTGGATTTTTGGACAGATCAATCCAGGTTCGTCTTTTTGTTGTTTCTCCGTGGAGTCGAACCAGAGACGAACCGGAGACCTTTTCTGCCCATAGTCCAAGTTTCTGCCACTATTTTTTTGACTTATAGCTGCATATTTGAACGGCGTATACAAAGCTCTCCTGGAAGTAGTTTGCTGCTGTAGAAAGATACGATCAGGTGTTCGTGCATTGAGGAGGAAGTGGAGCAGAATTTCATAACTTGGTTGTGACTCAGCGTCTCCTCAACTTCTTCAAACCAGGTTCTGCTGTGACTAAGCAGGAGTCAGAATCTCATCACACGGTCTCCAGGCATCAAAAGGCTTTTTACATTTAACTACAGTTCTATTTGTAGTTTGGGTAAAAGTGAACGTGATGAATTCAAACTACTGCTGCACATGGTTCTTGTTATGTTCTTCTTCACACTGTGATTGAAGGTGATCACCAGCATTTCACACATCATAGATACATGCTCTTTAAAAGTCTGCATTTTAAGCAGCAGTCTTCATGCAGAGCATCTGGAGTCAGAGGACGGATCCTGAAAAGACTCAATAAAGTGATATATTATCTTCTGATCTCCATGAAAGCCGTCTCCACCTCCACCAGGAGCTCGTGTTCTCACCCATGTCCATTGTTGTGTTCGTTGGTTTATCAGCAGGATTACTACCGATAACACTACTGAACCAATATCCACAAAACTTGGCGGAAGGATGGAACCAAGAACCCAATGAGTTTGATGCAGAAAGGGACAAAGGGGCAGGAAGTTTTTCACTTTGTTTAAAATAAACATGTTGGACTTTTCCACCAGTTTCCCAGTGAAAGATTCCCATTTAGAGAACTGGTATATTAGTGTTTGCAGATGATTGAACTGGACTGTCGGGGCTCGGCGGAGGCACTCAGAGAGATATTCTACATCTTGTGTCATTCTAGTGTTTATGAATTAAGTCAACACACAAATGTCAGATTATTTGCTTGCCTGTAAATCAGTGATAATATAGACGTCTTTGGAATTAGAATTAGAATTAAAAGACACATGTTGCATGCTGTAGTTATAACATCTGATTGCATGTTTCGTGTCAGATAACGTTGTTTCCTGTCATTATATTATATTATATTATTATTATATTATACTGCATTACATTGCATATTGCAATCTGACACTGTTCACTGTTTTGCATTTAGCATTTCACTTTTTACTTCACTTTTTATATCTTTTATCTTTTATATATTTTTATTCAATCAATCAATCAATCATCAATCAAGTTTTATTTGTATAGCCCACATTCACAAATCACAATTCATCTCATAGGGCTTTAACATGGTGTGACATCCTCTGTCCTTAACCCTTCAGAAATGTTTATGTCAAAATAAACGTTACTTTGTATAAATATTGGTAAAAAGTGAGTATATAAGAAGTAAACAGTGAGTAAATATATACTGGTTTCCTATTTTTTATTGCTCTCCTATGTATGTTGTATTTATTGCGTTTTTATGTTTCTATGTTCATTGTATGGACCAATAACCAGAGCAAATTTCTTGTATGTGTAAACGTACTTGGCAATAAAATACTTCTCATTCTGATTCTGATCAAGAAGTCAAAGAAATCTTCCACAACATGAAATGATCATAATCTACAAAGACATTTTACACTCAAGACATGTTTGATGCAATACTACTTTTCTTTTTTACTGTTTTAAAATTTCCATCATTGCTATTCCCATTATTTCAGATATCATATCATTCAAAATGTCCAGTAACTATCAGGAGGACAGTTCTGTCTGGTGCAGGGACGTGTGCTGATTTCTATCACGGTGGCTCGACAGCAACACAAACGTATTAAAGTACAAGCAGCCTCAGAGTGGGGGTGTGAGGTTCCTGTGAAGAAGGAAACTGACCCAGGAAACAGAAGTGCACCAACACCTCCCTCTCTCATGTTGATAAGAGATGTGTTCCACTGATTCTCCACCTGTCTTGAAGTGTGTCTGAGTGGCGCTGCTGGATGGGACCATGAGGAACTCTTTGCTCCGGGTGCTGTCCTTATTCTGTGAGTATCAGTAACTTTTATTCTATGAATGCAAAGTGTTTATTAGATGTTTGTCCAACCACAGCAACAGCTGCTGGAACTGAAATGTCTTTATCTATTTGCTGAGGTAACCAGCCGCATGTATTCTGTTACATGCACTTCAATAACTTTTATTTGAGACTAAATTGTGAGTGTTGGAGAACCGTTAGAAAGAGGAAATTATATTTTCTTTAAATTTATTATTTGATGCCCGACACATGAAAAAAGACCAATTTTATCCCTGATTCATTGATTTATTTGCCAAAAGATAATTTGATATAAGAAAAGTTTATTTAGAAACAAATCAAACATTGTGATGATCTCATGGGAATTATAGACTTTAAGGTTACAGGCTGTGAATATTGTCCCGATGATTATCAGAGAAACAATCATCTGATCAACATGAATTCAAATAAATGGATCAAACACAGTAGATCACTGTTGTGCAATAATGCTCAGGAGTGATACCATAAGATGGTGTGCCTTCAGGCAATCAATAAATTTGGTTATCAAAAATAACAAGTAAAAACATTAATATTTAAAATATTAATATTAAATCATAACTTTAGTTTGTCAAAGTTGTCTCGGGCACCACCCTTCACAGAAGGGAAAAGACAGCCAATTTATTGATTAAGATCAGTCTCATTTAGATCCAGTTCAATTAGAAATCTGAATATTTACTATTATAGATTATATAATGAAGGTTATGGAGTTCTTGACAGTGTAGAGGTTGGCAAAATTCACTTATGCAACATTAATGAAGGAGCATTTGTGAAAGAAAAACATTTATTATGAATATAATAAAGTATAAAAACACAAATTACTAAAAAACGTACTAGCTAAACCAAGATATGTATGTGAGTGTGTTTGTGTATGTAAATTAGGTGTTCTCAAAATGGAGGTTGCCACAGTTCACATGCTGATAAGCCTGCTTTCAAAATGGTGGTTTGGACAACTAAGGTTAACAGCCCCCCCCCCCCTTCTTCAAAAGTGTTTTTTCAACATTTAGCGGGGGGGTGAGCTAATGAGGGGAGGAGATATGATGTGTCTGTGTAAATGCTGATTAGAGACTGAAAGGATCAGAGAGAAATGTGAAGAGCATGACAAACTAACCTTACTTTCATTTAACTTTAACACAATATCACCACATATATCAAACTTATCAACACTGTTACGGGTGGAAATCAAAGGCAGGAGTCGTCGTTCTCAAGTTAAAATTAAGCAGGTTTATTCAGAGGTCACAGGTCAGGAAACTGCGGTGTCTAGCAATTGGACATGCATGGGCCCATGCATGGGCCTCGAGTCCTACGCAGTAGGCTGACAGGAAAAAAGGAGTTTTCACAAAGTGCGCACATCATTTATATATCGCTATACTGGGTGTGACAGAGGTTCTTGGATTGGTCGAGACTAGACGGAAGCTGCTGTATCTTACACGGGGCAGTGCCTAGTTGGCTGGTTCACAAGGCAGTCCTGCCCTCCTGGCGTCGCGTGTTGATGATGCTGAAAACAGCCTGTATGATTGACACATGTCAAGAGAGGGACCGTTGAGATAACACTACAACTGTTTCCCTCAATTTGAATGATGTAAATCTTCTCGACTCAGGCACAAGGTCAGACACAGAGCAAAACCACAGAAAGTGCAACGAGCATAGCAACGAACTGGTAACCATGCACATGAGAGAGGACGTCTCAGAACCAACACAATGAAGCGATTCATGAAAAGAAGATATGAAAGCCTGCTCCAAGTCCAATCTGTCCGCTGTGGCAGACTCCCTTTTTGATAAGGAGTCAAAGGCAGGAGTTGAGAAGAAGAACCACATGTCGTACTATGTGTGTGTGTGTGTGTGAGGGAGGGAGGGCCGAGGTCCACTCATTATCCTTGTGTGTGTGTGTGTGTGTGAGGTGCATGCTGAGAAGCAGAAGAAAAATGTATGTGCGTTTACTCTCAAAGGACATTATGTGTATCTGACTACACGTTAAAGTGTGTGTATGTGTGTGTTGGGGGGAGAGTCCTGGGTGCTGACCATCAAACAATGGGTTGAAAATACTTGAGGCCCGCAGACGCGCACGCACACCGCGAGGGTTGTACAGAAAGAGGCTTATATTGTCTGGGCAGATACTAGTTTAATACTTAGCGTAATTGTTTAATACTTGAGTATTCGTTTGTGGGACCTCCGTGTCTCATTGTTTTAGCCGCGACGAGCCGGCTACTTCCGGTTCATTTCCGGGTTGTTTGTGTTACAGTGAATAGGGCCGCAAGAAAAGCCTCCGGCCGCGCTGTTAACGTCCGTGTAAGTCTGCAGTGATTTTACCGATCAGAACATCAGCCCACAACGTCCGCTTATTGGCTGAGTGGTGAAATCACTGTTAACTTATCTCCGGCGTGTTTTTAAGAGCTTTGTTCTCTCCTTGCATGTTTTCTCTCTCCTCTCTCTCTCTCCTCCTAAACCTACCTACACACGTTCCGATCTGTATTCATACAGTTCATGTCACATAGTTAAATTTATATTCAAAGAGGCTGCACGCATCTGGAAGCCATTCGGCCCAAAGCCAAAGCAGAGATAAAGAATTCTCTTTGTCTGGAAATTCCTTTGTGTAATTCATGTGGCGACCGCCATTTTGAGCTCCGGCCACATGGTCATTAACATAGGCTCCATTTTGAATAACGGGAGTTAAACCACCATTTTGAGAGTCTATTATTGCCACGCCTCCTCTCTCTCTCTCCTCCCATTCTGGCTCTAACTTCCAAAGCGGCTCCTCCATTTTGTTTTGTAGTCACCACCATTTTGAGAGTTTTTAGGCCTAATAATTCCTTGAATCATTGTCGGCCGCCATATTGGATGTGAGCAGACCACGTCACCACGTGACTGAGTCAACGCCACTCCCCCTTTCTCTCTCTCTCTCTCACACGCACACACACACATACATAGAGACACATTGATAGACACATACACAGACAGACACACATACACAGATACACATAGATGGACCATAGGTTACATGTGTGTTCTAAATTGTGATAAATGCTGCTGCTGTAGTGATCTTTGAAATATTGGAGTTTGTTAAGATGATGAATCATTAAATAACATTAACTTTATTTCCCCTTTTTAATAAATGCTTTTGTAATTAAAGTATCTGTAGTCTGTGATTATTTGTGCATATGTATGTGAATACAGCTGGATTATGATAGCCTGTGCTCAAACTTAGAACCCTTCATTGTTTATTAAATAATTCATAATATTAACTATTAAGATTATGAATTAAACATTTATCATATGAGACTGATATTTATAGTTTGACTCATTGGTCCCTGTAACCAGGGTGGTGCCCCTCTACGATAAGTAATAATTGCAGATTGTATCATTCTTAATTGATAATTGTATTGTTTTCATTAATTTCTTAACTATTCTTAATGGATAACCTTATCATTTCTAATTAATTATTTTACTATTCTTAAGTGATAGCCTTATCATTTTTAATTAATTTTAATAAATATTTTTTATTATTTTAATAATCATATTTCATGATTATTAATAATTAGCCAACGTCAAGTCTACTCCTATTGCACAACATGTGTGAACAGTTGTGTATTGTCAATAAGACCATACAGAATCGAATAAACAGTCTTGCTTAGTCTTGTATAATCTTTAAGCCCAGTATGTTACCAGTCCTCAGAAAGGGAGAAAGTTGCTGTGCAGTTCGCCGTTCGTCCTGGCTTCATGTGAAATCTCCGGTTGGTCGTAAGGTTTCTGTCCTTACGCGGTTCTGTTGAGCTGTGGCTCCGTTGCTTGTTTGAAGTCCTTACCTGCAGGACACCGAGTCGCTGCTAGGAGTTTGTAGAGCTTGAAGGGCGAGGAAGTTTCTTTGAGAAGGTGATTTGGAAGCTAGACCTCTGACCTCCGGTTGTTGGGAAGAGAAGATTTGAGCTGCAGCAGCCTGGCCCCCCCTCCCTCGGAGTTGCAGGAGAGACGGCTGGCCGCCTGCTGTCCTCGGTGGGGTTGATGGAAAAGAGAGAGAATTGGGGGAGACCTTGGTCTTATATAGGCCCGGCTTTTCACACTTATGCGTGACTTTGCTGAAACAAAAGGAACCTGTTGCCTCCTGGGAGACTGAGTTCTTTGCCCTTCTCAGAACAAAGAGAACAAGTTGCACCCTGGGAGACTGAGTTCTCTGCCCTTCTCAGAACAAAGAGAACAAGTTGCACCCTGGGAGACTGAGTTCGGGAGGCTCGGTCCAGCACATGCGGCCATGTGGTTTCAAGTTTTGTCCACACATCACAAAAGAAGGAGGCCATGTGGTTCCACAAAGACATTTCCCAACATCACTGATATTTTAACTTCTTTTATTCATTGAGTTATTGATTTTCAAGACATTTCATACTATTGTACAATTTCTTTGATGGGTAGTTTCAATACTTCTGCTCATATTCGCTTTTACAATATAACAGTACTTACTGATATACTTATTACTAGAGTCTGTACTGTGTTTGATTATTTAGCAGGTTTATTAATGTCTGATGAGATACCAATGTTTCTTTCAGTGCTGAATACACTCCTCTCCTGTGGACACACTGAATGTGAGTCAACTCTTTTCTTTTTTGATCTCTATCTTTATTAATATGTATATTTCATCCCATTTTTCTTCCTGTATGTTGTTACTAAGATTAGTGAGTATATGAATGAACTGCAAACTTATAGAACAAAACTCTGGTTGCTATTTCCTCTAACTATGTTCTGTTTGTGTGGGGGGGTAGATGCTGAGCTGACCTTTGAACCCAACTCAACCACTCTATATTCTGGGGAGCACGTTAATCTCACGTGTCACATGAGAGAAGCAAATGTCAGTGAGTGGTTTTATGAGTTCAAGTGGAACGACAAACCACTGGTTCCCATCACTTCCACTAACGTGCTCAGGATTCCAGAGCTAACGCCCGACAGGAACGGGGATTATCAGTGCATCGCTCACCACAACAGCTCAGAAGAGAACAGACGGAGCAACAGGGCCACTCTCTCTGTGTCAGGTGAGATATCCAGAGTCCTTGTCCCCGCTGGGAGCTTCACCCACAGACATGTGGAGACACAGGACAAAGAGAAACACAAGTAAAGACCTTCACAATAACTGGGACAGTAGAAACATGAAGCTTATTTTCCACATGGTGTCGACAGCCGGACAAATCCTCGTTTCTTCTTCTGAATGCGTCGTTCAGTCTCCACAGTCAAAGCTGAAACACCTGATCTCAGTTCCTGACGTCGACCTTTCACACGGACAGAAAGTCAATCACATCATTCACTCACTTCACTTCAGCTTCTTGTTTGACACAGACATTATAAAAACATTGGAGGAGCAGAGAACAACTGATGCAGACTGTGTTTACTCAATTATATATGATGAAAATATACATTTACACTACATGTACTAACTCATAAAATAATCATGATTTTTTTTTTATTAATTATATAGATTTTGTTAGTTGTTATTGTAATGGATATATTACTACATACTGAACCTAAAAAATGTAATAATGAATTGATCTCTAATTTACTTTGAAAAAATAGATTTTTGCTATTTTAATGGATTTATACTACATATGACATATGAAAAACTACACTGAATTATTTAATTTGATCATGAATTGATTCCTAATGGAAGTATTATTGTATCCATGTATACTATATAACTGCATATACAGAATTATAAAATAATGATGAATTGATTCCTAATCAACATTGAAAATATATATTTATTAAATCTTCTTAAATAAATTTATACTACTACAGTATTTCACTTGTGGGGGCAGTCATGTCAATGGCTGAATGTGAAGCATCCAGAAATTGCATTGGTTCCAAAATGAAACAAACATGAAGATGTGTTTTTGTTGTGACGATGTTCCGTTTCAGCGGCTGCACCACGACCTGTCGTCACTGTGTCTCCGTCATGGCTGACTCCTGGAGCCTCCGGGACTCTCACCTGTGGGGGGGGTCCACATCCCACTGCAGGGTGGAGGTTCTACTGGTACAGAGCTGACCTGATTAGTTTGGATCCAGTCGGCAGATGTAAAAAGTCATCTCTATATGATCAGAGTGATATGCACACTGCTGAGTTCAGTTATGAGCTGCTCCCAGGAAGCGACGGAGGAACTGAACAAAACTCCTTCGTCATCCAAGGCCTGACGGAGTCAGCAGGTTATGCATGTCGAGCTGGAAGAGGAGACCCCGTGTTTTACACTGAGTACAGTGAGACAAAGTGGGTGTGGCCTGTAGGTGAGTTTGTTTCTTTCTCTTGAAGCAGATGTTGTCCCTTCAGTCGCTCAGTTACTTGGGGAACTTTACTTTGGCTGGTTCCTCCAGGTGATTCACTTTTAGAGGTCAAAGGTCAAAGGTCAAAACAGATACAGGGTTAGAGAGACAATCTGAAGCTTATATTGATCAGAGAATCATTCCCCAAAATCAATAATAATAATATAATAATATATAATAATAATGTCACGTAACTTATTTTTTGTGTTCATCCTGTAGGACTGACCTGAAGTTGATATTATTTATGATCATATGCTCAGACTGACATCATCATGATGTCACTGTGATGTCACTGTGATGTCACTGTGATGTCAACAAACGATGTCGTCCTTCTGACGTTTCCTCTGTAAAATGACGCAAAGCCTAAAGTGACACCTTTAATCTGGAAACATTACAAATGTATTCTGGTAATATTATGACCTTATTCCCAAAAACAAGAAGTGACTGAGATGGAGTCTCTGCTGATGGCTTCACGTCTTTAATGCTCAACTAATTTAAACCATTAGTTTCTGTTTCACTCTTCATGTCACGTTTTTCAGATTCCTATTCGTCAGTGTCTCTCACAGTGAGGCCGGACTCAGTGCAACACTTCTATCATGACTTGATCCGTCTGACCTGCGAGGGAAACCCTGCTAAGTGGAGATTGTGGAGGTTTACTGAATACGGTGTACGAGTGTTAGAGTGCGAGTCTCAGGAGAGAATCACAAGCTTCACATGGACCTTTATTAATCTTCGGTCTGGAGTTGTCTGGTGTGGATCTGGATCAGAGATCAGCAACGCAGTCAACATCACTACAGGTTGTAGTTTTTCATTGAATCTATTCACACTGTGCAAGTTTCCAACATCCCATAATGTGATTTAAAGGTAGAGTAACTGAAAGTGGGGAGCACTGCCTCCCTTCACTGCTCCTGCAGGAGCTGCACCACAACATGATCTCTGGATGAATTTCACCTTCTTTATTTGCACAAACCACACGTTCAACGCCCAGAATCAGCTGTGAGAGTGTGTCCGTCTGCGTTAAACAAGCAGACATCACGTGACTGTGTGGACGCCACAGCCCACAGCGCCACCCGGAGGCTGTTTCCCTCTCTCTACTCAAGAGGGAGCTCTTTTGGTTGGAGAGCAGGACTTATTGATGTCACATTCAGATTTAGTGATGCACTCACTCTAAACCCTGCGCTCACACTCAACTCTCCCCTGCTTGAGCTCAGATGTCCTGCTCTTGAAGCCAGGGCTGTGTATTGAAACCAGATGTTTTTCCAGCGCACACACAACGTACAGCTCATGGACCTGAGGAGCAGAATTAGACAAAAAGTGCATTGAATGACTTTGGCTCCACTTTAACATCCGATGTTTAGACTCATGCTGTTTATATACGAGCTGAATTATCACGTTGTTCACATTGTTGATGGTTTTTTAACTGTTTACAGATTCAAGTCCTGTTCTCCTGAAGAGCCCTGCCCGTCCTGTGACTGGGGGACAGTCCGTTACTCTCGGCTGCTCATGGTTCGGGTTAGGGTTCTCCACAATCCGCGATTACAACTTCTCTTTCTACAAAAATGGGGAACTCCTCCAAAGTGATGTCAGAGGGAAACTGGAAATCTCAGCTGTGTCAAAGTCAGATGAAGGTTTCTACAAGTGTGAACATTCAGGAGACTTCTCAGAGGAGAGTTGGATGTCAGTGAAATGTGAGTGTGATCAATATGAGGTAGAAGAGGAGTCTCCAGGTTGAGAAGTAGATTAAAATCTTTTCTACTCAGTATTTTCACTGAGACGGTTTCTAAACACCAGGTCCACTTGCTCAATACACTTATAAAATATTTTCACTTATTTGTACACATATACAAAGTATTTCTACAGCTACAAACGTTTTAGGCACATATTAAAATATTTCTTCAACTACAAAACTTATTCATACAGTTATGTTTTTAAACATCAAAATGTCTGCTGAAGTGTTGGTTCTATGTTTGTCCACGTCATGGATCTTTCTTTGCTCCTCACTGCTCCTCCTCTGATCAGTGACTCCTGCAGCACCTCCCTCTACGTCTCCTGTGCCGCTGGTCGTTGGGCTGGTTGGAGGCTTCACACTGATTCTCCTCCTCTCGCTGCTGCTGTTGTGTTGGTGCAGGAGTTCAAAGAGTGAGAGCTGCTCTGGTTCATTTCATTTATATCAAACTTATTTAAAACTATTTTGGTTAAATACGGGTCTTATTGAAGTCACATTCAGATTTAGTGATGCTCTCACTCTAAACCCTGCGCTCACACTCAACTCTCCCCTGCTTGAGCTCAGATGTCCTGCTCTTGAAGCCAGGGCTGTGTATTGAAACCAGATGTTTTTCCAGCGCACACACAACGTACAGCTCATTGACGTGAGGAGCAGAGTTTGACAAAAAGTGCATTGAATGACTTTGGCTCCACTTTAACATCTAATATTTAGACTTATGCTGTTTATATACAAGCTGAATTATCAGGTTGTTCACATTGTTGATGTTTTTTTTATCTGTTTACAGATTCAGATCGTGTTATCCTGGAGAGCCCTGCCCATCCTGTGACCGGGGGACAGTCCGTTACTCTCAGCTGCTCATGGTTCGGAAGACCAAACCTCATTTCCATCTTCTCTTTCTACAAAAATGGTGAACTCCTCCAAAGTGATGTCAGAGGGATCCTGGAAATCTCAGCTGTGTCAAAGTCAGATGAAGGTTTCTACAAGTGTGAACATTCAGGATTCTTCTCACTGGAGAGTTGGATGTCAGTGAAATGTGAGTGTGATCAATATGAGGTAGAAAAGGAGTCTCCAGGTTGAGAAGTAGATTCAAAACTTTTCTACTCAGTATTTTCACTGAGACGGTTTCTAAACACCAGCTCCACTTGGTCAATTCATTTATAACAAAATTTCACTTAATTTCACAGCTGGAATCTTTTTTTTTGCACATATTCAAAGCATTTCTTCAAGAACGTATCCATACAGTTGTTTTTTTCACGTCAAAATGTCTGCTGAAGTGTTGGTTCTATGTTTGTCCACGTCATGGATCTTTCTCTGCTCCTCACTGCTCCTCCTCTGATCAGTGACTCCTGCAGCACCTCCCTCTACGTCTCCTGTGCTGCTGGTCGTTGGGTTGGTTGGAGGCTTCACACTGATTCTCCTCCTCTCGCTGCTGCTGTTGTGTTGGTGCAGGAGTTCAAAGAGTGAGAGCTGCTCTGGTTCATTTCATTTATATCAAACTTATTCCAAACTATTGTCACGATAGTCATGGAGCAGAGGTTGAAAAATAAAATCATGTAACGTGATCATTATTGTCTTTTCCACAGATCTGTGTTGTGACAGGTTGGTTCCACTCTCTCTTGTTTCATCTTCAACAAAACATCAATACTTTACTTTTCCTGTTTCATTCACTTGTGATTGTTTGACTGTTTCAGGCTCAGCCAGTCTCTGAGAACCAATCAGAGCTCAGACCCAACTCTCCACCACGATGAAATCCAGCTGCCAGTGTACTCGTCTCTTCTCCACGGTCAGCCGTCCTTCTCCTACTGAACGCCTTCACAGCTATTTCTAACTTGTTGCTTTTCAGAAGAACCTAGTCACAAAGATTCCAATTACATTTAATGTTGATTTGATTTTTTATTGACTCGTAGGTGACGACTGCATCTATGAACCAATCAGAGGAGACACGGAGGAAGGTACAGTATAAAATGTGCCTCCTGCAGAGAAATCCTAAATGAAAAACCTTCTGATTTCAGGTGGACGAGCAGATGAGGACAGAAATGTCCAACACGATGTCATGACATCAATACACACACGTGGTTTTCCAACATGTCATTTTAGTCTCTGCGTCCACATAATGTTTGAACAACAAGGACGTTCATTTGCATTGGAACACGTGTGGAGCACCTGAAGCTGTGATGCTGGCTGTGATAGAGATATTAGAGTGGCAACGAGATCCACTAAATGAATAAAACAGTGGTTCTCCACCTTCTCATGTCGTTTTCTGTTTGATCTCTACAGGAACCCGAGGTGATCCAGAGGAGACGTCTGACTACGTTAATGAAAATCCACATTCAGCTTCAGGTACAAATATTAACAACTGTCTGTTCAGCTCCTGGCTCATGAGCATTTGAAATAAACCTCAACTAAAACTCCATCATATCTTTATTAAATAGTTCTTGTACGATAAGTATGCAGTTCAATTGGTGTCTCAAATTTCAAATCCTTTGTGTTAAACTATGAACAGCCTTGATCCTGTTGTAGGGTTGAAGTATCAAGTGTGTTGTGTACTTTAGAAATTTGCAGTTATTGTCGATTTGTTTTAGGACGTCTATGAACGGTGCATCCTCCAGAAAACAAGAGCATGAAAATCCACATTCATCCTGAAACACCTTCACATATTAGACAATTGAAATATTGAACGTAAACACAAAAGCAAATATCAAAGCATTTATTTTTTCATTTATACTGAAATTCAATCCAGATCAAGTTGTTCTTTCCAATGAGCTGTTACAAAACTGGTCAGCCGTCCTTCTCCTACTGAATGCCTTCACAGCTATTTCTAACTTGTTGCTTTTCAGAAGAACCTAGTCACAAAGTTTCCAATTACATTTCATGTTGATTTGATTTTTTATTGACTCGTAGGTGACGACTGCATCTATGAACCAATCAGAGGAGACACGGAGGAAGGTACAGTATAACATGTGCCTCCTGCAGAGAAGTCCTAAATGAAAAACCTTCTGATTTCAGGTGGACGGGCAGATGTGGACAGAAATGTCCAACACGATGTCATGACATCAATACACACGCATGATTTTCCAACATCTCATTTTAGTCACATGGTCCAAAGACAGACATTTGGACTTTTCAGTTGAGTCTGAAGCAGAGTTCCAGGTGGAAAGGTTCCTCAGACCCGGATCCAGACCAAAGCACCAGAATGTAGTCAGACCCGGATCAAACTGAACCAGGGATCGGTTTAGCTGCATCCATATAATGTTTGAACAACAAGGAAGCTCATTTGCATTGGAACACGTGTGGAGCACCTGAAGCTGGTGATGCTGGTTGTGATAGAGATATTAGAGTGGCAACGAGATCCACTAAATGAATAAAACAGTGGTTCTCCACCATCTCAAGTCGTTTTCTGTCTGATCTTCACAGGAACCGGAGGTGATCCAGAGGAGACGTCTGACTACGTGAATGAAAATCCACATTCAGCTTCAGGTACAAATATTAACAACTGTCTGTTCAGCTACTGGCTCATGAGCATTTGAAATAAACCTCAACTGAAACTCCATCATATCTTTATTAAATAGTTCTTGTACGATTAGTGTGCAGTTCAGTTGGTGTCTCAAATTTCAAATCCTTTGTGTATAACTATGAACAGCCTTGATCATGTAGTGGTGTTGAAGTATCAAGTGTGTACTTTAGTAATTTGCAGTTATTGTCACTTTGTTTCAGTACGACTATGAACGGTGCATCCTCCAGAAAACAAGAGCATGAAAATTCACATTCATCGTTAAACACCTTCAAATATTAGACTCATCAGTTTTGTAACAGCTCATTGGAAAGAACAACTTGATCTGGATTGAATTTCAGTATAAATGAAAAAGAAATGCTGTGATATTTGCTTTTGTGTTTACGTTCAATATTTCAATTGGCTGATATGGGTCTTTTAAGACATGCTCCGATATGAAAAGGTTTATTTTACAGGATAAATAATGTGCATTATGATTATATTTTACATTGAAATTTGTTTTGTCTTAATTCAAGTTCTATATATTCTGTCGAATTTGTGTTTACTTTAAATGTATCTTTATTTCTTTAAATAATATTGTTTTACTTGAGCTTTATTGGCAATTTTATATATAAGTGATAGTTTTTTACTCCTTGATATCGGTATCTGCATTGGCCCCAGAAAAAAGCTAATTCTGTATATTTTTGCCGCAGTCATGCAACTAAAGTTTGAATGCAACCTGTGATGTTTTCCATTCGCACGTATAAATATGTCTTTGTTAATATTCACCAATGACTCAATGGAGGACGATATCAGAAAGGACCTCGTCTGTCTGTGTGTTATGTTCCATATACAGTCTGTGGTTATGTGTGATTATTTCCATGGCTCGTAATTCTCTGTTTGATGAAAACACTCGTCTGCAGAGAGTTTAGCTTTTTGTTTTAAAATGTAACAGATTATAATTCAAACACATAATTGAATATGTGCTTTCTTTTATCTTTAATAAACTTTAAAATCCCAGCTGGACTCTATCGATTTGTCCTGTTTTATTTTGAAATCGCTCACCTTACGTGTCCTCTGTGTGACTTCCTGTCTGAGTGGGAGCTGGTTTCCTTCTGGTCCCACCAGTGTCTCCTCAGCCACTTGCTCATGTCTGCAGTGGTCAGCTGGTCTTTGCCCAGTGAAGCTCTGCAGCTGATGGATGTTTCCTCCACATGACGTCTCTGCTCTGACCGATGACTCCGGCTTTCAAGTGAAGACAAGAAGGTTTGTGTTTTATTGTGGCAGGAAACTCTTCTGTTGTACATTTAAACCTTTGTCTCAGTGGGAAGACTTTTCTCCCACCTGCAGGTCTCATTATCAGCCACATGGTGGCGCTGGAGCTTGTGATTTTATCTATGAATTATCTTTGGCAATAATCTCATCAAACCCTGATGAAAAAGAAATGTAATAGGGGCGTTTAACCTTAAACTTTATCATAAACAGCTATAAATGAAAATAAAACACAAATGCAGCTAGTTTTTTACGATACTGGTGTTATTCATCCAAAATGTATTCAGTTCACCAGCCTGTGTGTGAGTGTTCCCGTACTCATATCTTTGTGAGGACCATTTTAAGTATAAGTATACTGAGGACATTTTGGCCGGTCCTCACTTTTGACATTTCATATCATTTGGCTGATTTACAATTGGTGCGGGGGGGGGGGGGGTTCAGGGGTTCAGTGTCTTGCCCAAGGACACTTTGGCATGCAGACAGAGGACTGAGGTTTGAACCACCAACCTTCTGGTTGGAGGACGACCACTCGACCCCTCAGCCACGGCCCCCCCTCACTCCTTCAGAAGCAATAACTCCTCAATCCATGTGTCATGCTGCTCCCTTCATCTTTATCAGACATTTTCTTATGAATAAACACCTTAATCATGAAGTTAGAAACTGGTTCTTCTCATGTAGTGAATCCTGTTGTTGTGTTGATGTGTTCAGTTCCATCAGCATCTGCTTGTGTCCTGGGAGAGGATTGTAATAGAAGAGTCCACTGACCAGTGTGTAAGGTAGTGGAAATCCTCTGACTAGGTGTCTCACTGCTGTGATACTGTCCACCTGACAGGATGGAACCCTTATTCGGTGATGTTTTTCTTCAAACTGGTACCGGGGACGGACAGACACAGCAGATAAGACATAGATGATGATCTCATGTCTTTCATGTCTTTGATGGCTTCTTATTTTTTGTATCATCTCTTATCTAACGCCTCTTTGTAGAAGTTCTGTCTTTTGTGAACTTGCAGCCAGGAGTTGTTGTTCCATTTTGAGAACCCGTGCTTGTTGTTTAAACTCTGCAGACCTTATTATTATAAAGACTCAAAGCAACTCAAGTCTGAGAATTTCATTATTTCAAATCTCAAGATGAATTTCTATCACAGGATCCTCACATGGGACTTCATCAAAAGCAAAAGGAGACACACACTATCAGAACCAACACCCCGGGGCGGGTGTCTGTGGCGCCGTCTCAGATCTGTGGATTGACAATGGTGGACGATTACTTCAACTCCACTATGGGTTGGTTCACAGTGATTGTGTGATGATCAGTAGAACCTGTTCATTTAGACATTTTTTTTCAAAAGAATGTCGACTTGTCCTCCGATGTTAGGACCCACTCCTTCAGGTGTCCTTCCACATGTTCAATATTCAACCCACCCTTGAAAAACCTTGAACAAGGAAAAACCTACATACAACATATAAACATTAACAACCAATCACAATAAGTATATACAAACAAATAGGCTTAACCTTAATCAAATAATAACAAAGTCAAACAAGAAAGTTTCAACCCATTCTAAATCTAATCCCGCCCTTTTGGTATCCTCCACTTCCGGTGGGAGGGGCTTAAAAGACCACTTCCTGCAGGCTTCAGGCCTTTTGCCAGGTGAGCTCTTTACAAACAAAGTGTTAGTGTAAATTTAATAAAAAGACAGAATAATTAAAGAAAAATAATAAAAGTGAAATCATGTGCACCCAACTTAGAAAATAAACTGTCAATTAAACAATTGTACTAAGCAAAAAAAGGACTGTGTAAAGTTTTTACTGGAATGAAATGCAGAATGTGACAAAATTATACATTTTTACATTTTAAGACTGAGTGAGCAGATGGAGCAACTGCCACCGTCTGAATCTATGAATATCTTTCCAACTTTACTGCTTTTCTTCATAACATAACAAAGTTGAAATCAGTGTTAATTTCGTTGACGATAACGATAACGAAAAATATTCGTTAACGCCCCTTTTCCCATGACTAAGACGAGACGAAGACGTAACGAAAACGGATCTTTGAAAATAAAAACTATGACGAAATCTATTTTCATTTTCGTTAACGAGACGAGACAAAACGAAAATGTTGGCGGTTGACTAAGTCACAACAATTTTTAAAAACATAATCGTATCAGGCCGTCATGAAGTACCCGGAGCGGCGAGTGTGTGTGTGTGTGTGTGTGTGTGTGTGTGTGTGTGTGTGTGTGTGTCTGTGTGTGTGTGTGTGTGTGTGTGTGCTCCCAGACAGCGCACCGGTCCCGAGGCTCCGCCCCCGCGCACTCGCTCAGAGAGACACAGTGAGATCAGAGCTTGTTCACCTACACTTGCCTGTGTATTTTCTTCTCCTCTTCATAAGCATTTGGTGTTTCCCTTTGTTGTAACAGGTAAAAATAAATAAAATGTCAAGTTTTCTTTATTGTTGTTCTATAATTTCATAAATGCAATAATCTAGAGATTAGTATAGCATAACTTTATATAACATTTTATCAGCTTTGTTATCAAATATGTTTTGCGACTCCAGACAAATTTTATTTGGGGGAAGAGGGGGCAAAATGGCTCTTTTGATAGTAAAGGTTGCCGACCCCTGCTATAGACCTATAGGAGGGACATCTAATGGACAACCTAAGTACTGCAAGCTAGACTAGTACGCAGTTGTAGACACAACACAGGGGTTCCCTGGACCTGAGAAGGGAAGATAAGGAGTTTAATGTGTCTATTAAATGTGACTAAAACTAGACTAAAATGTAATTTGTTTTCGTCGACTAAAAATAGACTAATACTAAGAAGGATAAAAATGACTAAATGTGACTAAAACTAATATGCATTTTCGTCTAAAGACTAAGACTAAATCAAAAATAGCTGCCAAAATTAACACTGGTTGAAATGCACTGCGGTCCGACAGATTTCACACGTGCACGCAAGTAAAGCAAAGTATAACAGGTCTAACACCAAGTAATTACAGGAAGAGAAGCAGTGAATCAGGCTCAATGGTTAAGATGGTCAAGATGGGTGAGAATGCAAACATGGAATCTGTACATGTGTCTCTCTTGTGAGCTCACCTTCAGAGATATGATACTTTTCCAGTTACACTCGTTATGTTTTCCAGTTTCTCGTTGGTCAAGACATAAGTTGAAAACACGCTGGTGTGAAAGACAGTCAACATTCTTCATCATGGCAGTGAACATCCCAGGAGTGATATCGATGGGGCTCTTCTACCTGTTGGTCCTTGGGACCGGCATCTGGGCTTCTTTCAAGTCCAAGAGGGAACAGAAGAAAAGTGGAGCCAACGAGATGGAAATGACGTTACTGGGAAACCGGAGCATCGACTGGGTGGGGGGGATCTTCACCATGACAGGTGAGGACAGCTCAGCTGAAGACAACAGGATGGAAACTGTCTGTCGCAGGCATGGAGGCATCCATAACCATGTGAAACAAAGTGCTGAGTCACAATCCTTGTGGTAAGAATTTGCACATGTTAAAGCCTCAAAAAGCCAATTCATTAGCCTGTAAAAATTTACAATAATAATAATCCTTACAATTTCAATAGGGCCTCCCACTGTTTGCTGCTCTGGCCTAATAAGACCAGAAACATAGAATATAAATATTGATTCAGCGATAATAAGCTGCAAGTCTGTTGCCACCTTTAAATCAATGCTGAAGACTTTCAGTGCCTTTTATTAAACCAAATAATGACTTGTTTCTTTTACCTCCCTGTTATTTTAACCCTTTATAAATATTTTCTCCTGAGGACAAGCCAGTTTCAAGATGAGAAGTTTATTGGTTTGCAAAGTAGAAAAGAACACGTCATCGAACCACTGGTTTAGAACATGACTCAGCGTCTGTGGCATCTCGTTGTACACACTCAGAGCTGTCAGAGCCGAAACACTTTCATCTCTATTGAAGAAAACCTCGATATATAAACAGTTAGCATGTTACCATTAGCATCGGTAAAACTTTAGCACACACATCCTGCTGGTTACACTGTGATAGATAGAAATGATAACAACCACACCACACACATGAAGCTACTTCTACCCAGAGGAAACTTCAGAGGACACTGATGTCATCATGTAGCTGTTGTCACGACAGCCGTGGAGTTTTTCTTCGGAAACCATTTATTTTCTTATCCTCATTTAAACTCACGTGGAAAACAAAGATTTACTCGAGTCCAAGTTCTTGTTTCGCACATTTTAAAATCCTAAAGATGGACGACATCACAGCGCCCTAAAAGTGAAGCCAAATCATTTGGATCGCCACCTTGAGGCTGACTGCAGTATGGTGGTCTCCCCCATGTTAGCAAATGGGACATGGACCAAAGTAAAAAGTCAAAGCACACGTCAAATACATTTTCTTAAAGATTTCCAATTAGATAGTTGTTATCACACTGATGTTTATTCACGTGTTTGTGTTTATGATCATTTTAATCTTAATTGATGCTATTAACACAGGGAGAAACGTGATTGACAGCTGACAGGGAGACTTGTGATTGGTCTTTATATACAGTCAACGGTTAAATCCCATAATTCAACATCAAGGTTCTGTCTCAACTTCAGTCTTCATAAATATCAGGTCATACAAGAAAACAGGCCAAAGGAAAATCTCACCTTGAATCATATCTGAGAAATGTACAAAATATAATAAATCACATGCTGGACTGGAATGAAAACTGACTTAATACGACCTCAGTCTTTCCACGGTTCCGACTCACATGCAAATCAACTTGTCTCGTAAAAACTCAAGTTCACCACTTTGTACATCCAACGTCTAAAAGCTGAGCCACTGACAGACCTGGGTCACATGACCTGGTTCAACCACTCAGGGCAGGAAGGTTTGTTATCATCACAATACAATCAGGAGGAGAATCACATTCAGTTTGTTAAAGGGTTGTGGGACAATTTAAAAATTATTATCATCATGATCTAAAGACAGAGGATCGTCTGAAGAGCTTTAACTTCATCACAAAACACGACGTATGCTGATGATTTCATGAAATGATAATGTTCCATTAAGTGGAAAAATGTGCAGCTGCTGCTCCAGCTTCTCATGAACCTGCACCACAGACGACAAGAAACACACAACGATAAAGTCTGAAGCAGTGAAGTTTGCTAGGATGAGAGAAAACACACACTTCCAGGTCAGCTCCATGCACAACCACACAAACAGCGCCCCCTGTGTTGAGCCCTTGAATTCAGGAACTGTTCATCTGACTGGTTCCCAACAACACACACATCGGTTCAGTTCAGCTTCATGTGTGAGGAGTCGAACCCAAGAACCCTCGTCTCTACGTGAAGACAACACCAGTTCAATGAAAACTCTCACACCAAACCGCTCTCATTTCCTGTTTGTGTCTGAAATAAACCAGCTGCTGTCGAGCGAGAACGAGAAGCTCCTGGAAAGAGGCCGTCTGAGCAGCTGGGAGAAAACCAGTCAGCGAGCGTATCTCCCAGTGAAGGAACCAAGGTCCTCTCTGTGGGTCGTGATGACTGGACACAGGAACTGCTCCGGGTGCAGAGAGGAGGAGATGTGGCTCTGGGTCGACCTGCAGGGAGGTCAGGGCAGATGTTCTGAGCAGATGTTCTGGCTTCATCCAGATTCACAGCAGCCTGAGGCCTCACCTCCATTCTCCTGTCCAGTGTGTCTGTGTGTGTGTGTGTGTGTTTTTGTGTGTGTGTGTGTGTGTGTCATGAGACGGAGACACTTCAGCAGGATCTACCACAGAGCTGGAGGACTCTGGCAGGTGTGGTGAAATCATAACTGTTACATTTTTAGTAACCACCATCAACCAGCACCACTTTCTAATAAATCAGTTTTCAAAAGTTATCAAGTTGTACATAACTTTAATAATGGTTAATGAATCATTTAATGACATTTCGTCAAGTAAACATTGTAAAAAACTATTTAGCCAGGTTGTGTAAAATCCCTTCGACCGAAACTCGTAAACATTTTGATAAAATAAAGTGAGAACTTCAGAACTCTTTATGGTTTATTAAAATTTGTACCTGAAAAACAGATTTTTACCAACAATAACTAATTACTACATTATTACCAAATCAATTTTTTCATTTTCTAACCTTGAAAGCCAAAGTTTTTATTATTTAACAAAGCATTAGTTAAATAAATGATTACCCATTATTAAAACCATACGTTACATCTTATCAACCCTTTATTAGAAAGTGATCCAGAAATCGACTCGTATCTAGTTTGACGTGTTTTTCAGAACAAGTGAATGTTGATACTTTAAGACATGAAATACTTGTGAGTTTATTCCTGTGTTTATTGAGTCTCTCTCTCTCTTTCCCTCCGTGATGGACGAGATGTTCCGTGTGCATTGGATTTCAAACCCTGGATCAGTTTGTTAGACGAGTTTAAGAGAGTCTCCGTGCTTCAGTGGGAACGAGACGTGGAATGAATCTGAAAAAACACTTTGTAAAAAGCCATAAAACACGTGATACATATTGTCGGACTGGACATGGATATAACAAACAAACACCGTGACGTTAGGTAAAAAGTTTTGTGCATCACTGAATCTTCTACACTACGATAGAAACACGAATAATTTACATTCAGGAAACCGCCAGGCTCCGACTCTGCTTCAGGAACAAGCAGCTGACCGAGGAACTAAAACCTGCAAACTCTGACCTCACACACACCTTCTCCCAGACGCACAACGAGAGGAAGGTTAGGAACACAAGTCAGAGGAGTTTTGCAGGAAAGACAAAATGCATCTAAACCAATTCTCCTTTAGAACGGCTGCATTCACCACACATCAGCGCTGCATCCTGTCGTGATATAATCCTCATATTTGGGTATTTAGGTCGGTGAGACTACAGCGTGTTGCTATGACAACTGCAACACGGAGAAAAGGGTGAAACGCTGCACGAGGGTTTTTAGTAGAAAACGACAACAATTACTTTACATCCACTTCAAACCATCTTTTATGTGATTATTAATTCTAACTGTCAACAAGGAAGAGTTTCCACACAGACTTCTTTTCTTTCCACACGATCTCCAACAGCTACAAGCAGCCGCACATGCCACACAAGAAGAAGACAAAGTTTCTAGAGATGAGCCGGATACTCGGCTGAAACGAGTATCCGGTACGGATAAAGCACTTTTGCCGATCACGAGTATAATACGAGTAATCGGAGTCATTATCTGTGCTCGGACTGAATGAAAATCCTCACACAGCGTCACAGCGCTCCTCCCGTCACACACGGCTCTGCTCACTCACTCACAGAACAGCTCTCTGTCTCTCAGTCACTCAGGTTCACTGCGCATCGGGACTGTTCCATAGGCTCAGTCAAGGAAGCAGAAATGATTCGTTCATTTCCCGACTGGGTCTTCGGGTACGAGTCTTTGGAAAAGTTTTCACGAGACCTGCATTGGCTCAGTAGAGGAGCGCTGCAGATGTATGAGGGACGTTCACTGTCTCCCGGAGAAATGAACACTCTGTGTTTTTAGAATAGAAAGACGTGAATTATATTTGTTCACAAGTCATAATGACTGGTTTTGTTATTTTCACTTTACATTTACACTGACTTTACAGTAAAGTAAACCTTTATTAAATACAGTACAACATGACAGTTTGTATGGTTTGAAATTGTCATTTATTATCACACTGGCATTTAATTATCACGGCAAACAATTACACTGCACTAAACTTTAAGTGTTAATGTAAAGTGAAAATAACAAAACCAGTCTGTATGACTTGTGAATGAATATAATTCATTTCTTTCTATACTAAAAACACAGAGTGTTCATTTCTCCGGGAGACAGTGAACGTCCCTCGCTACATCTCACTCACACACACGCACACGCACACACACACTCACACACCTGGTGTGGAAATAAATTTAAAAAAAATAAAAATAAAAAATTCATAAAAAAATTTCAAAGTTAAAAAAGAGTTATGTTGAACCAGCGCACTTCCGGGTTAAATCACACCCACTTCCGGGTTAGGCCCCGCCCATTCCGAGTACGGATACGGATACGGATAATTCATATGGTTAACAGATACAGATACAGATAATGCTGTACTCGCTCATCCCTAAAAGTTTCATTCCGTTCAAGGCAGCACGAGAAAATCCGCTCCCTTTCCGGTCCAGCGGTCGAGCCAAGTGTCACCACGAGAACCACCGGAGCACCGCTTGAGAGACCACGTGATCCACTGGACTCCCGGAACATTCGCGCCGACGCGCACGCACACCGCGAGGGTTTTACAGTAAGAGGATATTTTGTCTGGGCAGAGACTAGTTTTAATACTTAGCGTGTCGTTTAATATTTAAGTGTATTTGTTTGTGGGACCTCCGTGTCTCCTGTTTAGCCGTGACGAGCCGGCACATCCGGTACCGGTGTTCCAGCCTTGTTTTATGGTGTTACAGTGTTTAAGCGCCGCAACGAAGCGTCTCCGGCTGCACTGTGACCGTCTGACCAACTTTACAGAGACTTTACCGGTCAAACTTCAGCACACAACGCCGCTTGGGTGCTGAGTAGTAAAGTAAATGTAAAACTTGTCTCTGACGGTGTTTTAAAGAGCTTCTGTTATTTCCTTGCATGCTCTCTCTCTCTCTCTCTCTCTCTCTCTCTCTCTCTCTTCTCCTAAACCTACCTATACACACGTCCGATCTGTATTCACACATTTCAAGTTACCTAGATAACTCTAGGCTTAGAGAGCCTGAACGCATCTGGAAGCCATTTGGCCCCAAGGCCAAAGCAGAGATAAAGAATTCTCTTTGTCTGTAAATTCCTTTGTGTTAATTCACGTGGCGACCGCCATTTTGGGCTTCGGTGTTCATGATTCCATCTCACTAAAACTACATGTGTGTATTAACATCCCCCCCTGAAGATATTATATGGTTGTAAGAAATGGGCGTGGCAAAAAACTGACTAGCGCCCCCTAAAGGGCAGCCCCGGCACTACGATTGACAGACAAGTACAAAAATCGATTACGGCATGTGTCTTTTCATAACAAACAAATAAGTCTCTTGGATCGATATGTTAGACCAAACAGGAAGCCCGCCATTTTGGATTTAGTGGCCATTTTGGCCATATTCATCATTTGTACTTTGACATACTTGTCCCAGGGCTTTCATGAGATCAACTCCAAATTCAGATGAGTGTCATAACAACAAGAAGGAGATAAAAAATGATTTAGGGATTGATTTTTCGTCTTGGGACATTTCCTCAAACCGTGTAAACATTGAGGTGCGGCGAAGGTTCATCCTTCGCCAAAGGAGACGATGTTGGCATAACTCCACTGTGCATTGTCCTATCACCACCAAACTTCTGTCTCATGATCAGAGTCCAAGCCTGAACAGCTCTATGTGTCAATATTTCCTCAGTCATTATTTATTTCAGGCAAAACGCTTGCAACACTTCAAAATGCATGTGCCCAGGCCCGACCAGTGCTGCTTTGCAGTCCTAGAAATGTTCATTACATTTGATTTAATCAACGGGAGGTTATGAATGCATGGATAACTCTCTCTAGGTCTTTTTATGGGAGGTAGGTCTTTACCTTGGTTATTTGTCTTAGTTGAAAAAAGCTACCTCTGACAACAGAGGAAATTTGCTTTTCAAATATAAAAGCCCTGTCAAAAAGAACAACAGGACTCCTTACAATGGAGTGAGTATTCGAGCAAAAAGGCCTAAGATTGTCCACATCTTGCAGTTCTGATTGTCCAAATATGATTATTTTTTAATTTGAGGAAATGTGAATCCATCCATGATTTTTTGTCATTTAAGCACTCAAGCAGTTGCCACAGTGATGTCTTAGTTTTATGGTTCGGGCAAGTATATTTGAAAGTCATCTGCAAAGCAGTGAAAGGACACATTATATTTTTCGAAAATTGATGCTAGAGGCAGCATATATAGGGAAAAAGGACAGTGCCTAGAACGGATCCTTGAGGTATCCCACATATAAGTGGGGCCTTCCCAGAGGAGTAGTCACCCAGGTGGACAGAGAAACTCCTATCTGTTAAGTAAGACTCAAACCACCTGAGTGCTGTACCTTTAATCCCTACAAAGTTTTCCAGGCATTATATTACGATTGCGTGATCGATCGTGTCGAAAGCTGCCGTCAGGTCTAGGAGAACTAGGACAGCAGAATCTCTTGAATCAACAGTTATGAAAATCATATTGTAAAAAAAACTCTTAAAAGAGCTATTTCGGTACTGTGATGCTGTTTAAAACCTGACTTGAACTTTCATATACATTATTGTTGATAAGAAATGTTTGCAACTAGGTGAGAACTACCTTCTATAGGATTTTGGACAGGAAAGGCAACTTAGAAATGGGCCTTTCTTTAACAAGGGCTGTACAACCAGAGAGAAGACATGGGCCAACAGTGTTGAAGACTTCCTTAAGAATGGTCGGATACTCTTCAAAACTATTTATTGTCAAAATGAGAATCTCAAGAATCTAAACAAATCTCGCAATGAAAAATAGGTATATGACTGTTCCCTGAAAAATAAGGGTGGGGTTTTTCTGAGAACACGGGAAACCTTGATGACCTTATGAACTCCCGCCTGCTCTGGCTTCTGATCTATGCCTTGATTCCATGCAGAAAAGCCATATGTGATGACCATATTTTTTATTTTTTATTTCTCTCCCCCTCTACTTTTCCTTTATTGTGTATGTGGATTGTGAGTCAGGAAAAATGTTGAAAATTAATAAAGACATTTTTGAAATAAATGGAAAGGAAAAACTGATCCATGGTCCAGCCTCTGATCCAGATTCTCACCAACATTTTAGTTATCCCATCACACATACAGTACTGTGCAAAGGTTTTAGGCAGGTGTGAAAAAAGGCTGTAAACTAAGAATGCTTTGAAAAATGGAAGTGTTAACAGTTTATTTTCATCAATTAACAAAATGCAAAGTGAGCAAACAAAAGAAAAAATCTAATTCAAATCAATATTTGGTGTTACTACCCTTTGCCTTCAAACCAGCATCAATTCTTATAGATACACTTGCACAAAGTCAGGGATGTTGTAGGATTATAGTCAGGTGTATGATCAACCAATTATACCAAACAGGTGCTAATGATCATCAATTTCACATGTAGGTTGAAACATAGTCATTAACTGAAACAGAAACACTTGTTTAGGAGGCTTAAAACTGGGTGAGGAACAGCCAAACTCTGCTACCAATGTGAGGTTGTGAAAATCAGTTTGATGTCACAGGTCATACACCATTGCAAGACTGAGCACAGCAACAAGACACACGGTAGTTCTACTGCATCAGCAAGGTCTCTCCCAGACAAAGATTTCAAAGCAGCCTGGGGTTTCCAGATGTGCTGTTCAAGCTCTTTTGAAGAAGCACAAAGAAAAGGGCAACGTTGAGGCAGATACTTATCCATCATGCAATACCATCAGGGAGGCGTATGATTGGCACCAGATTTATTCTGCAGCAGGACAACGACCTCAAACATACAGCCAATGTCATTTCAGTCAGACAACTCACATTCGAACATTTATTTCAGCATTACAATGGATTTAGTGTTTGACGTCTAGGCTCCAACTTAATCACTCCCCCATATGATAACACAGAAATGATGGGAGTAATGAGCAAATACTTGTAACCCCCCCGTTGGAGCCTACAGGTGGATGCTGGGGTGGTGGAGGGGCTGAAGCAACAGGTGGCAATACTGCAGCAGCAGTGCGAGCAAGAGAGGTTGATGGGAAATGTCTCTCTGGTTAAATAGACCACCTGATAAGGTGGGTGTGTACTATAGATGATTGTGGAGAGTGAGGTATGTCACATGATGTATGTCACGTGCTGTATGTAACATGATTGACGCAGCGCCGCTCGAGTCTTCAGCGTAAAGAAGAACAAGAAGTCCTTCAAGTGATGGTATGGCCCCAACAGAGCCCTGCTCTCAACATCATCGAGTCTACCTAGACGAATTGATGCTGTTTTGAAGGCAAAGGGTGGTCACACCAAATATTGATTTGATTTAGATTTTTCTTCTGTTCATTCACTGTATTTTGTTAATTGATGAAAATAAACTGTTAACACTTCCATTTTTGAAAGCATTCTTAGTTTAAAGCATTTTTTCACGCCTGCCTAAAACTTTTGCACAGTACTGTACATCATTCCACCATGTTTTGTGGAAATCCATCAAGTAGCTTTTGTGCAATCGTGCTTACAACAATCAAACCAACAAATGGAAAGGGCTTAAAACATAACCTCCTCAGCAGAGGTCATAATGACAGAATGATGAATCTGCAGAGAGTTATCACACCAATCTGCAGCTCCTCTAGGCTTTATGGAGCTGTAAAATGAGCTGTTCAACCGGAAACATTTTTATTCACTTTTCATTCACTGCTCTCTAGCGTTTCTAGGAACACAGACAAAAGTTGTTTTCAGTACATCAGCTCTAAATAGCCACTGCACACTTCCTGATTTACAAAAGTTGCCAATACCTAATATGACAAGAAACCCAATGATGCACCAGCAAAGGTGGGGAAGAAGAACAAGACTGTGATGTAAACACTTTAACATTGAAAATAGTGCAGATGCATTCTTAAAAACGTATCTTCTATTTGTTCAAAAGATGACACCACAGTGAATGTAAAATCCTACATCCATGTTTACTTGCTAGTGCAGCCTTTGATTGTTTCATCACCCATGTGTGCACATACCTGAGACAAGCAGCACAGGGACTCAACACCTCCATAGTTCTTCTTTGGGTCAAAGACTCGGGGACCGGGAACCGAATTTGTAACATTAGGTGATCTTTTGTGTGCAGAGATGCAGGAGTGTCGTGCTGTTTGTTTAACTCAGATGCAAAGATGTTTGTTTGTTTCTCTGAGCAGGAAATGACCCACATTCTGAATCTTATCTGTGGTCAGTTTTTCCACTTATTTTAAATGTTCTCAGCAGTGATACGTATTATGCAACCTTCCATCAGCCACTTCTGCAGTGAAACTAAACAACTTTCCCCTGAGCACATTAAAAAGTGCTGAGTCACCTAAACCAACCTCAGCACCTCAGATCTCTTGCACCCTCGAGCAAGGCTGCACTGATCGTGACAACTTCCTGACGGGCAGACAACAGGTGGTGCAGATTGGCAGCTCCACATCCTCCACCCTGACTCTCTACACCGGTGCCCCCCCCAGGGCTGTGTGCTCAGTCCTCTCCTGCACTCCCTGTTCAGTTATGACTGTGTGCCCCCCCCCCCCCACAGCTCCAACACCATCATTAAGTTTGCTGATGACACCGCTGTCATAGGCCTGATCACCGGCGACGATGAGAAGGCCTACAGAGAGGAGGTCAGAGCCCTGACATCTTGGTGCCAGGACAACAACCTCCATCGCAACGTCAGCAAAACTAAGGAGCTGATCATGGACTACAGGAAGGGACAAGGAGTGGAACACGCCCCCCTCTCCATCAACGGGACCCCGGTGGAGCGAGTCAGCAGCTTCAGGTTCCTTTCGGTTCCACATCAGTGATGACCTGACCTGGACCCATCACACAGACTCCATCAGGAAGACAGCGGCTCTTCTTCCTCCGCAAGCTGCGGAGGGTCAACATGGACTCCAGGATTCTCTGCAACTTCGTCAGGTGCACCACAGAGAGCATCATGACTGGCTGCATCACCACGTGGTGAGGCACCTGCACCGCCTTGAACCGTAAGGCTTTAAAGAGGGTGGTGAAGTCTGCTCAACACATCACCAGGACGGAGCTACCATCCATGGAGGACCTCTACACCCAGTGGTGTAGGAAGAAGACCAACCGGATCATTTAAGACCCCTATCACCCCAGCCATAAACTGTTTTGCCTGCTGTGGTCTGGCCGACGGTACCGCAGCATCCGGGCCGGCACCCCCAGGCTCAGAGACAGTTTCATCTCCCAGGCCATGAGACTTTTAAACTAATCCAATCTGTCATAATTCCACTAACTCTGCACCTAAGCATATTTGCACTATTGCACACGCTTGCACTATTGTTTTTCTTTTTTTTTCTTTAGGTCTATATATATATATTTTAGAAATGTATATTACACTTCTATTTAAAATTTTTATATTCTTTTTTATTTTATTATACTTTTTATTTTTTGTTGTCTGCTTGTAATATTCTGAGCATTGCTATAAGAGAGCCTGTGACCCCAGCATTTCATTGCAAGCAAATGCTTAATATAATTGTTGTGCATATTCCAATAAAATCTTGAAACTTGAAACTTCTTCATTCTCTCGATCAGTGCATCCTTGCTCGACCACATCCTCCTCCTCTGTAATCGTGTCACGGGTTACAATGAGGTATCAAAGCTGGTTCCAAACAGTCTTTTAAGTGTGTGCAGAGTTTAGTTGTAACATTTTTGATCAACTTATCTGTGTGACATATTATCAAATCAGGAAGTGATGTCAACTCACATTTATGTTTGATAAGAAACCGTTATTTATTCACATGAAAAATATGTAACATACTATCCAGTAGAATATAACCTCATTATCAGATACTCTTTTTATGATATGACAACTGTGTGTTGCTTTTTCATTCAAATATATTCATCAGGTACAGTGTATAATAGATTATATTCATATTGTTAATATTGGATGCATGAAATTTAATACAACATGTTGTGTAAATGAACTCAAACATATAATCTTGTCACGAAAATTGACAGACGTTATTTTAATGGTTGGATGGAAGGATCATGAAGGCCCCCATGAAGTTGTCTGCAGGTCCCGGACGATACTTCTGTATACTTTCCAACGTGACAAAAACTTTATCTCCTCTCTCCAGATGGAAAATCCCAGCCAGGAAGCTGTTCCACAGATCTTCCCCTTCCAAAGCCTTCTCACTCACAAGTTTTGATGTCCTGCAGCGTAGGCTAGTGGAAAAAAACAAGAAGAGATGTCTCAACAGAAACTCACCTCAAAACGATAAAGATAACTTGCCTTCAAATACACAGATGTGAAGATACAAACAGGATACACCCGAGCAACCACAGGTGCAGTGACAGAGTGAAGAAGTAAAGTGCAGCACAAGGACTAACCTCTTTGATCTCATGAGTTCTATTGGTCGGCTGTAGACACTGGTGTCTTTCATGACCTTGTGCAGGATAAGTGAACACTCCGACACAGCATTCAATTGCACTTTGGAGTACAGGTAGTAGTAACCTTCCCTTTCCACCAACAGTCGACCTTTGTCGTAGCCCATTTGGTGGGTGAGGGCGTCGCCACCTTCATGTATCCACTGCACCACATTGTCATCCTTTGCAGGAGTGTTGGAGCCTGAGAGAAACACGACATAAGAGAGTTATAACAGAGACAATACAAAATATGAATTAAATTCAACCATTTGGGTCATTGAGAATATTTATTATTATAATGAGGGGAGGGCACTGACCCATCAGGTGAGCAAAGGGCCTCTGTTGAACCTGCTCCGGGTGAGGTCGCTGTATGTGAAGCTCATTGAGCTCTGTTCAAGAAAACAGGTTCAGATCAGTCAATCAATCAAGCAATGGATAAATCAAAGTAAAAAAAATTGTATGTTCATGTTTGGTTTAGCATGTTAGAGCCTGGACATCCTGTTGCTAAAACTTCATTTTATGCATTGACAGTAGGTCAGAAGTGTAGCATTAATTCATTTATCATATAACTGTGACTGTTCTTCCCACTATGTACAGCATAAGCACCATAAATGACGATCATTCCTTACCTTTAGATCCCATTTGACCAATCATGGGGCCACCCTGAAACAGAAGAAAAGGAGTGAGAAGTCACACCAGACACACCAGACCACATTCGGATGTGGTCGGGTGTCGTCCTCTGACCCCCAACAGTTTCATTGTGAACTGATCCTATTTTTACTCTTATCTGTGACCATACACTGATTTGTCTGTGACCATCACTTAAGTATCCACACTGACCACGACATCATAACTGATACTTTTCTTAAATTGGTGAAATGTTTCTTCACTGCAGCTGCACGAGATTCATACAGCACCTCCTGACTTCTCTCCCTCTAATGTTGACACACTGACACACACAACCATTGTCATCTGTCAACTCTGTAATGTCAGACTGGGTCAAATTAAAATAATGAGGTCTTTACTCACACAAATAACAATACGTGTAAATTTGCAAATCTTCATCCAAACACGATGGGTCCAAAGCATTTGCGCCGCTCGTCATGATTGCCTTTAGCTCTAGTTTTAAGACTACACACGACACAAAGGGCTTTGTTTTTTTTTTATGGTAGTCCAACTTTTTTTTGTTGGTAATATTACTTAGTAGTGGGTCACAATAATACCGATCCCAGCCGCTGATCTTAGCGTTTTTTGTTTTTCCAGACCAACCAAGTGTTGATGCCAGCTTCAACCAGATTTTGTGACTGAAAGCCAGATTTTGGGATGCCAAATCAAAAAAAGTGGTTTGAGATTCGGGACTGGCTCCGAACTGGCCCTTGAACTGCCTTGGTGGAGGCTTGGGGACACATGTTGACAATGGTATTTACCTGCTGGCCAGATGTTTGAGCGTTGGACTGATTCAGGTAGTAAGGGCGAGACCTGTCCTGGGATAGGACCTGCAGCAAGAGGAAGAAAACCAAAAAGGGAGAGCAGGAGATGAACACGTTTCAAAATCTGTACTTGTTTGCAAACAAGATGTCAGTTCAACAGCGTGTAAGAACAGGAAGTGTCCTGCCGCTAAGAGCTATAGACACGTACGTGTAGAGCTGTGGAAATATCTATATCTATATATATAGACACAAGCAAATATTTTGTGGTATTGGCACACTGTACTTTACTAAAGGCAACAGATTCAATTATTGTTTCAAAAAACAACACAATAATTATAACATGTTAAATTCCAACATTTTCTCCTACTAAGAAACACTGTAAAGTTATGAGTCTTTTTTGGCTATTGCTTGCTATGATGTTGCAAGATGAACTTTCCTCAAGCATATTCAAGCGTGTGTAAACAGCATTATTAAACCGTAAGTTATATATTAAAGTTATATTGAGGCTCTGCACTGTGAGAGATGGGAAAGGGAAGTGGAACTAGGAACAGACACATTTAATCATCCTGTAACCCTTGAAGAGCAAATGATTACCCTTGCACAAATTTGAGCTGTCCACGTCATGACTGACGTAGAGTGAAATAGTGAAATTCTAGAGGAAAGGAATTTCCAAGCACTCTCTCTCCCTTTCACTGAGAAAGACATCAGCCTCACCTCCGTTTTTTTGTACAGCGTGTAGAGGAAAAAACCCTGCACGACAAGTCCCAACATGGTCAGTCCCACCAGCAGGAGGAGAAGCTTTTGGCCTGCCATTGCCCACATCGGTTTCTTCTTCCCGGGCACCGAGACACAGTTTGAGTGAGCGTCCACCATAAACACATGGGGGCAGGTGCCCACATCTCCCTCTGCCATCCTGCACCAGATCACACCTCCACCTAGGGGTTGGAGCTGAAGGTCGAAGGGCCTGATGTAGTGGGGAAAGGGATGAAGACAGAGACAGGGTTAGGGCTAAAAAGGTAGAGCAAAGGAGCAAAGGAGCATGGGAACAGAAAAACAGAAAAACAGAAAAACCTGAACAAAAAAGTTTCACAATGGAGAAACGAGAAAAAGTTAAGAAATAATTGCCTGAGGGACACAAGACATAGAGACAGAGCCTCAGTATGAAGCTTGTAACGCAACCTGCGTTACAAGCTCCACTCATCCAGCAGCAGGGGAGTGGGTCTTACACACACTCCCTGGAAGCTCCTCTCGGACATATTAGTAAAATGAATCCAAATAAATAACACATATGACACAATAAATATAATAAAATCAACAACATTTTCTGCAATATCACTCTGTGATTTAGATTTTTTCTTGATTCCTCACCTTTAAAAGCTGACCTCTGCCCGCACCCAACGAAGATCCCAGCCCTCCCTCACCTCCTGTGTCCACTCTCCCGCTGTCAGCTGTCAGTAATGTTGCTTTTTTGTGTGTGCTCATATAAGCAGGAAATGAAGATTGCATGGGGAACAGGCTGAGAGAGAGAGAGAGAGTAATGTGCATGTGAGTCTGTGTTGGACACTCCCCAAAACTACTAAATATCAGGTCAGATAATAGACTGTCTTTGTCTGTTTCTGAGAAACGCCTCCTTGTGTAGCTGAGTAGTGTGCTTGTCACTATTTGTGTTGATTTGTCAGGGTGACTTTAACTTCAGTCTTTGTGACGGTAGAGGTGTTTTAGCAGGCTGAGTTTGGGGTCAAGCTAATTCACACCATATCCTTTTTGGCTACTACAACATAATTGTCCTATCGCCCACTGTGTCATTGATCTGTGCTTGAATGCAGAATCAAGTGAGCATCACTCACAAGGCCACACTGTCATGTCAAATATTTGCCAATATAAACCTGATGCTTTGAGCAACTTTTTTCTATTCTTTATTTTTGAGGAACTCTGTGGTCTAATTACAGCTGCAGAGGACTGGACGCAGTGAAGGAGAATGGAGCTCAAGTGTAACACTTAGTGTGGCAACATCTTTCTCCTCCCCTGCTAACTGTCAATGTTTTCTGTATGAGTTGCAACACATCGAGTAATCTTGTCATCTTCCTTTTTCATTAATGAATGGTGAGAGGCCCTATTGAAATTGTAAGGATTATTCTGAGCGTAGTGAATGGGCTTTTTGAGGCCTTCAACATGCTCAAAAAGTTTCTAAAGTTTGCAGTAAATAATAAAGTGGTAAACGTTGACGTATTCTGGAGTAATTTGAAATGGGCGTGTCATAATAGCTCAACAGCGCAACCTACGGAAAGCCCCCTAAGTTAGCTTTCACCGATCCTCACGAAAATAAAGACACTTGTGTATCATGACCAGACGCACAAAAAAGTCTATAAGTGCGTTATGAAAAACGCAACAGGAAGTCCGCCATTTTGGATTTAGAGGCCATTTTGGCCATATTCCATATTTTTACTTTGATGCACTTGTCGTAGAGCTTTCATCGGATCAACTTAAAATTTAGACGAGTGTCATCACAACAATATGGAAATCTAAAGTTATCAAAAAAAACTTTTCGTTCGAGCGTGTGACCGTGGCGTTGCGTCAAATTTTGATTAAACGCCATGAAAACAGGAGCATCTGTATCTCCGACATATTTGGTCCAATCCAGTCCAAACTATACACATAAGACAAGGTTTGCGGTCTGATGACATCGACACAGAAATCGTGACTTAAAATCACAGCGCCCCCTGGTGGCAGCAGGAAATGTCTTGTTTTTGGTACGTCTTACACTTGGAAATATTCCTCCTATAAGTAGCATATGAGCTATGCTACCAGAATTAGCGATGGTTACGTAACTAGCGATGCTACCAGAAGTATTGATACTACCGAAAGCAGCGATGCAACTGGAACTAGTGATGCTGCCGCGCAGCCTTGGGTGAGAGCATGTGTGCAGTTTGTGTGCAGTTTGTGTGCAGTTTGTGTGTTTCTGCTGTGTGAACGTGAATGTGGCTCCAGAGGAGGATAACAGAGGACATTCAGACTAAAAGCATGAGTTGAATATGAACGTCGGGGGCAGGGCTGGACTGGGAGAACAAAACGGCCCGGGCATTTTTTGGCTCAGACCGGCCCACATAATTAGCCGAGCACATCTGCCATTAAATTGACGTAACTTATGTCTTCTAAATGTCTTAAAGTAGCTCATATTAAAAGTACTTAAGTATCAAAAGTATCTGGTGTTGAAATGTACTTAAGTATCAAAAGTACAAGAACTAAAATTAAAAATGCAAAGTGCTTTTTATAGTAGGTCTATACAGACACAAAACAACCCAAAATGTTTCTCCTCAAGATTTATCTCAACTGACTGAAAAATTACAACAACAATATGCATATGTATAATTTTACCAATTTTGAACCCTAGATGCTGAGGTTCAAATAGTAATGGACCAGTGCATCTGAACTTCTAATTAACTATAAACAAGTGCCTCTTGTGTCTGCCCAAGAACATTAATAAACCACAGTATAACCACTATACTATAGGCACACAAAATAAGACACTATCTCTATTCTAGAGGAAGTAAAAGTCGTAACAAGATTTCTGAAGGTGAACCTGCGGAGGGATAGACCAACCTCTCGCGCTGACCCCCCCCCCCCCCCGACGGCAAACACGCCACCGGACCTGCACATCTCAGGAGGGAGGGGGCAGAGAGAGAGAGAGAGAGAGAGAGAGAGAGAGAGAGAGGTGTGCGCCGTGGGTAGAGGCGTGCAACGCCAACCTCCGCTGCTCAAGTAACGAGCCAGTTTGGAGAATGTATTGAAAATTGAAAATGCGCGCTCACATGTCTGCCTCCACTCGCTCATCATTGTCGAGTCCTCCTCGCTCGTCTCCCGGCGCACCTGCTGCTGCTGGGCTGGTGAACCCGGCACCATATAGGTCCGTCAGTTTGGCACATTTAGCAGCCTCCACCTCCAGAGACTTCAGCTTTTTTTCCCGATGCTTCTCAGCGCCACCCGGGCGTTTTTTTACTCTTATTATCCATTAAGTTAAGTTTCTGTCTCAGCAGCAGCCCGTCCCGCGACTCCCCCCGCCAATGCCATGAGGTCCCGCCCCCCCCGCCCCCGGTTTGTGTTGTGATTGACAGCACTGTCAGGGCTCTCTGAGCCTGTCAGCCCATGATTGATTGACAATGACAAACAATAGACCAATAATATGTGTCGATTCTGGCAACACACTGCTAGCCCTCTGTAGCCAATTGGCCGGCCCAATTGGAGGGAATTTAGAGAGGAAGAAGAGAAAAAAAACAAAACAACAACATAGCGGACCAGACCGGCCCACATTGGGTCAACGGCCCACCGGGATTATGCCCGGTATGCCAGATGGCCAGTCCACCCCTGGTCGGGGGTTCCAGACACTTGGATGACAGCACAGGAGTAGTATGGATGTTTTTACATTTGGACACTTTATCTTGCGTAATAGAAGAGATTTACTAAAAATTTAAAGTCAATCAATCAATCAATCGAGTTTTATTTGTATAGCCCACATTCACAAATAACAATTCGTCTCATAGGGCTTTAACATTGTGTGACATCCTCTGTCCTTAACCCTCAGCAAGAGTCAGGAAAAACTACTAAAAACCCTTTTCACAGGTAAAAATATGTAGAAACCTCAGAGAGACACATGTGAGGATCCCTCTCTCAGGACGGACAGAAGTGCAATAGATGTCAAGTGTAAGAAAACATCATCAGGATTTTTAGCAGCATCCATGAGGCTAAACATTTTTCAATACTATGTGTCAGGCAGTCCCGCTGCAATCACAGTCTCTGGCCAGCAGCAAGACCACGATCCAGCATCAGGATGGGATCCACTATAGTCCACAGTCATTGTCCACCGCCGCCAGTTAGAATCCATTATCAGCTGCCGCCTCGGTTGTGGTCCCTCATCATCCGATGCCAATGCGACAAAGGATCCTCCATTACAACGACGATCAGCAGGCACGATACAGAATCCAACGAACTGGATCCACCATTGTGACCTCTGACGCGCGATCCACAATCATAATCCATGGTGCGGCCACAGCTGTGGCCCTGCATCCGCGGGCGCTAAGGCACAGAAACTCCGGGAAAGGGGTCAAGTTAGTAACATGTACTGATCAGATAAGAATTATCTTGATGTGATAAATATGGAGAAAAAGGAAGGAGAAGCAGAAAAGAGAAGCTCCGTTTGTCTTGTGTCATAAATTCCCTGTGCGTCTTAGCATCACAGGGGTTTTTGCCTTTTTATCAATTTTGGAACATCGCACTAATTAGCTCTAACTATAAGCTTTATCAAAAAGAAAGGTTCTGAGTCTACTCTTAAACGAACAGAGCGTGTCTGCCTCCCTAACTGAAAGTGAGAGATTATTCCACAGGAGTGGGGCTTGATGGCTAAAAGCTCTGGCTCCTACTCTACTTTTAGAGACTTTAGGGACAACAAGTAAACCTGAGTTCTGGGATCGGAGTGATCTAGTAGGTTGATATGGTACTAACATCTCTTTAAGGTAAAGAGGTGCCATATCATTAAGGGCCTTGAAGGTTAGGAGGAGAATTTTAAATTCTATTCTAGATTTAACAGGAAGCCAGTGTAGCGATCCTAATACTGGAGTAATGTGCTCTCTTTTCTTAGTTCTCGTCAGGACACGTGCTGCGGCATTTTGGACCAGCTGCAGAGTCTTTAACGACTTGCTGCTGGAGCCTGATAATAGTGAATTACAGTAGTCCAGTCTCTTTTAACAAAGGCGTGGACTAGTTTTTCTGCATCTTTTTGCGAAAGGACATGTCTGATTTTTGAGATATTACGCATGTGGAAAAACGCGGTCCTAGAAATTATACGTTATAAAGTAACATTTGAAACATTTTTCAGTAGGGAGGAGACCAACTAACACACACACAAACACTTTAATGAGTTGCCATGACAGATAAAAGTTTAATCAAAGTTCGTCAGCCTCATGTTCAGACCTGACCTCAGGTCGCCTTGTAGCCACGCCCATTCTCTGCAACGTAAGGCCAGACAGTCCTAACCTCCACAAACCAAACACAACACGGGTCCATTTTGGCACACAGGGTTAGTATCGCAAACATATCTGGAGATAAAGGGAGTAAATATATTGGAGTTAAATCTTGTTTTTTTTGAGCGCAGGCATTTTGAAGTCTGTTGCGGTCGGTGGAGAGAGCAGAGCTGCATATTTGAACGGCGTATACAAAGCTCTCCTGGAAGTAGTTTGCTGCTGTAGAAAGATACGATCAGGTGTTTGTGCATTGAGGAGGAAGTGGAGCTGAATTTCATAATCTGATTGAGACTCAATGTCACCTCAACTTCTTTAAACCAGGTTCTGCTGTGACTAAGCAGGAGTCAGATTCTCATCACCGATCTCCAGGCATCAAAAGGCTTTTTACATTTAACTACACTTCTATTTGTAGTTTGGGTAAAAGTGAATGTGATGAATTCAAACTACTGCTGCACATGGTTCTTGTTGTGTTCTTCTTCACACTGTGATTGAAGGTGATCACCAGCATTTCACACATCATAGATGCATGCTCTTTAAACGTCTGCATTTTAAGCAGCAGTCTTCATGCAGAGCATCTGGAGTCAGAGGACGGATCCTGAAAAGACTCAATAAAGTGATGTATTATCTTCTGATCTCCATGAAAGCCGTCTCCACCTCCACCAGGAGCTCATGTTCTCACCCATGTCCATTGTTGTGTTTGTTGGTTTATCAGCAGGATTACTACCGATAACACTACTGAACCAATATCCACAAAACTTGGCAGAAGGATGGAACCAAGAACCCAATGAGTTTGGTGCAGAAACGGACAAAGGGGCAGGAAGTTTTTCACTTTGTTTAAAATGAACATGTTGGACTTTTCCACCAGTTTCCAAGTGAAAGATTCCCATTTAGAGAACTGGTATATTAGTGTTTGCAGATGATTGAACTGGAAACAATTATGTCAGATTATTTGCTTGCCTATAAATCAGTGAGAATATAGACGTCTTTGGAATTAGAATTAGAATTAAAGGACACATGTTGAGTGCTGTAGTTTTAACATCTGATTGCATGTTTCCTGTCAGATATCGTTGTTTCCTGTTATCAAGAAGTCAAAGACATCTTCCACAACATGAAATTATCATAATCTACAAAGACATTTTACGCTGAAGACATATTTGATGCAATACTACTTTTCTTTTTTACTGTGTTAAATTCCCATCATTGCTATCCCCATTATTTCAGATATCATATAATTCTAAATGTCCAGTAACTATAAGGACGACAGTTCTGTCTGGTGCAGGGACGTGTGCTGATTTCTATCACGGTGGCTCGACAGCAACAGAAACGTATTAAAGTACAAGCAGCCTCAGAGTGGGGGTGTGAGGTTCCTGTGAAGAAGGAAACTGACCCAGGAAACAGAAGTGCACCAACACCTCCCTCTCTCATGTTGATAAGAGATGTGTTCCACTGATTCTCCACCTGTCTTGAAGTGTGTCTGAGTGGCGCTGCTGGATGGGACCATGGGGAACTCTTTGCTCCGGGTGCTGTCCTTATTCTGTGAGTATCAGAAACCTTTATTCTATGAATGCAAAGTGTTTATTAGATGTTTGTCCAACCACAGCAACAGCTGCTGGAACTGAAATGTCTTTATCTATTTGCTGAGGTAACCAGACGCATGTATTCTGTTACATGCACTTCAATAACTTTTATTTGAGGATACATTGTGATTGTTGGAGAGCCGTTTGAAAGTGGAAATTATGTTTTCTTTAAATTTATTATTTGATGCCCGACACATGAAAAAAGACCAATTTTATCCCTGATTCATTGATTCATTTGCCAAAAGATAATTTGATAAAAGAAAAGTTGATTTAGAAACAAATCAAACGTTGTGATGTTCTCATGGGAATTATACACTATAAAGTTAGTCTGTGAATATTGTCCCGATGATTATCAGAGAAACAATCATCTGATCCACATGAATTCAAACAAATGGATCAAACACAGTAGATAACTGATATTTTAACTTCTTTTATTCATTGAGTTATTGATTTTCAAGACATTTCATACTTTTGTACAATTTCTTTGATGGGTAGTTTTAATACTACTGCTCATACTCGCTTTTACAATATAACAGTACTTACTAACGGACTTATTACTAGAGTCTGTAATGTGTTTGATAATTTACCAGGTTTATTAATGTCTGATGAGATACCAATGTTTCTTTCAGTGCTGAATACACTCCTCTCCTGTGGACACACTGAATGTGAGTCAGGTCTTTTTTTTATTGATCTCTATCTTCATATATTTCATCCCATTTTTCTTCCTGTATTGTTACTAAGATTAGTGAGTATATGAATGAACTGCAAACTTATTTAACAAAACTCTGGTTGGTATTTCCTCTAACTATGTCCTGTTTGTGTGGGGGGTAGATGCTGAGCTGACCTTTGAACCCAACTCAACCACTCTATATTCTGGATATATCAGGACGTTTCACTGTTTTTATAGCATCAAATAACTAATTAAAACCAAACTGATCTGAAACATGAACACGTGAACAAACTAAAATGAAAGAAACCATGGTTGACGTAAACAGCAGGCAGCCACCAGGGGGCGTTGTTATAGTTTGGCTTCACTTTTGGGGGCAGTCATGTCGATGGCTGAATGTGTAGCATCCAGAAACTGCATTGGTTCCAAAATGAAACAAACATGAAGACGTGTTTTTGTTGTGATGATGTTCCGTTTCAGCGGCTGCTCCACGACCTGTCGTCACTGTGTCTCCATCATGGCTGACTCCTGGAGCCTCCGTGACTCTCACCTGTGGGGGGGTTCCACATCCCACTGCAGGGTGGAGGTTCTACTGGTACAGAGCTGACCTGATTAGATTGGATCCAGTCCCCAGATGTCCACAGACATCTCAATATGGGTGGAGTGATACGCACATTCCTAAGAAGTTCAGTTATGAGCTGCTCCCAGGAAGCGACGGAGGAACTGAACAAAACTCCTTCGTCATCCAAGGCCTGACGGAGTCAGCAGGTTATGCATGTCGAGCTGGAAGAGGAGACCCCGTGTTTTACACTGAGTACAGTGAGACAAAGTGGGTGTGGCCTGTAGGTGAGTTTGTTTCTTTCTCTTGAAGCAGATGTTGTCCCTTCAGTCGGTCAGTTACTTGGGGAACTTTACTTTGGCTGGTTCCTCGAGGTGATTCACTTTTAGAGGTGATATGTCAAAGGTCAAGACAGATGTGACTCAAAGCCTAAAATGACACCTTTAATCTGGAAACATTACAAATGTATTCTGGTAATATTATGACCTAATTCCCAAAAACAAGATGTGACTGAGATGGAGTATCTGCTGATGGCTTCACGTCTTTAATGCTCAACTAATTTAAACCATTAGTTTCTGTTTCACACTTCATGTCACGTTTTTCAGATTCCAATTCGTCAGTGTCTCTCAAAGTGAGTCCGGACTCAGTGCAGCACTCCTATGGTTACTACGTCCGTCTGACCTGCGAGGGAAACTCTGATAAACTGAGATTGTGGATGTGGTTTACTGGAGACAGAGTAGAAGTGTTAAAGTGCAAGTCTCAGGAGAGAACCACAAGCTTCACATGGACCTTTACTTATCTTGTTTCTGGAGTTTACTGGTGTGGATCTGGATCAGAGATCAGCAACGCAGTCAACATCACTACAGGTTGTAGTTTTTCATTGAATCTATTTACACTGTGCATGTTCCAACATCCCATAATGTGATTTAAAGGTAGAGTTACTGAAAGTGGGGAGCACTGCCTCCCTTCACTGCTCCTGCGGGAGCTGCACCCCCAACATGTACCAAGCTGCATCACATCAAACATGATCTCTGGATGAAATTCACCTTCTTTATTTACACAAACCACACGTTCAACGCCCAGAATCAGCTGTGAGAGTGTGTCCGTCTGCGTTAAACAAGCAGACATCACGTGACTGTGTGGACGCCACAGCCCACAGCGCCACCTGGAGGCTGTTTCCATCTCTCTACTCAAGAGGGAGCTCTTTTGGTTGGAGAGCAGGACTTATTGATGTCACATTCAGATTTAGTGATGCTCTCACTCTAAACCCTGCGCTCACACTCAACTCTCCCCTGCTTGAGCTCAGACGTCCTGCTCTTGAAGCCAGGGCTGTGTATTGAAACCAGATGTTTTTCCAGCGCACACACAACGTACAGCTCATGGACGTTAGGAGCAGAATGTGACAAAAAGTGCATTGAATGACTTTGGCTCCACTTTAACATCTAATATTTAGACTCATGCTGTTTATATACGAGCTGAATTATCAGGTTGTTCACATTGTTGATGGTTTTTTAACTGGTTACAGATTCAGGTCATGTTATCCTAGAGAGCCCTGCCCATCCTGTGACTGGGGGACAGTCCGTTACTCTCAACTGCTCATGGTTCGGAACACCAAACCTCATTTCCATCTTCTCTTTCTACAAAAATGGTGAACTCCTCCAAAGTGATGTCAGAGGGAAACTGGAAATGTCAGCTGTGTCAAAGTCAGATGAAGGTTTCTACAAGTGTGAACGTTCAGGATTCTTCTCAGAGGAGAGTTGGATGTCAGTCAAATGTGAGTGTGATCAATATGAGGTAGAAAAGGAGTCTCCAGGTTGAGAAGTAGATTCAAAACTTTTCTACTCAGTATTTTCACTGAGACGGTTTCTAAACACCAGCTCCACTTGCTCAATACACCAAGAAAACTTTTTCAATAAATTTTACAGCTGGAAACTCTTTTTTTACAATTATTAAAATTTTTCTTCAACTACAAGACTTATTCATAAAGTTGTTTTTTTTAACATCATAATGTCTGCTGAAGTGTTGGTTCTATGTTTGTCCACGTCATGGATCTTTCTCTGCTCCTCACTGCTCCTCCTCTGATCTGTGACTCCTGCAGCACCTCCCTCTACGTCTCCTGTGCCGCTGGTCGTTGGGCTGGTTGGAGGCTTCACACTGATTCTCCTCCTCTCGCTGCTGCTGTTGTGTTGGTGCAGGAATTCAAAGAGTGAGAGCTGCTCTGGTTCATTTAATTTAAATCAAACTTATTCCAAACTATTGTCACGATAGTCATGGAGCAGAGGTTGAAAAATAAAATCATGTAACGTGATCATTTTTGTCTTTATTCACAGATCAGTGTTGTGACAGGTTGGTTCCACTCTCTCTTGTTTCATCTTCAACAAAACATCAATACTTTACTTTTTCATTCACTTGTGATTGTTTGACTGTTTCAGGCTCAGCCAGTCTCTGAGAACCAATCAGAGCTCAGACCCAACTGTCCACCACGATGAAATCCAGCTGCCAGTGTACTCGTCTCTTCTCCACGGTCAGCCGTCCTTCTCCTACTGAACGCCTTCACAGCTATTTCTAACTTGTTGCTTTTCAGAAGAACCTAGTCACAAAGTTTCCAATTACATTTCATGTTGATTTGATTTTTTATTGACTCGTAGGTGACGACTGCATCTATGAACCAATCAGAGGAGACAGGGAGGAAGGTACAGTATAAAATGTGCCTCCTGCAGAGAAGTCCTCAATGAAAAACCTTCTGAGTTCAGGTGGACGGGCAGATGTGGACAGAAATGTCCAACACGATGTCATGACATCAATACACACTCGTAGTTTTCCAACATCTCCTTTTAGTCACATGGTCCAAAGACAGACATTTGGACTTTTCAGTTGAGTCTGAAGCAGAGTTCCAGGTGGAAAGGTTCCTCAGACCCGGATCCAGACCAAAGCACCAGAATGTAGTCAGACCCAGATCAAACTGAACCAGGGATCGGTTTAGCTGCGTCCATATAATGTTTGAACAACAAGGACGTTCATTTGCATTGGAACACGTGTGGAGCACCTGAAGCTGGTGATGCTGGTTGTGATAGAGATATTAGAGTGGCAACGAGATCAACTAAATGAATAAAACAGTGGTTCTCCACCTTCTCAAGTCGTTTTCTGTCTGATCTTCACAGGAACCCGAGGTGATCCAGAGGAGACGTCTGACTACGTGAATGAAAATCCACATTCAGCTTCAGGTACAAATATTAACAACTGTCTGTTCAGCTACTGGCTCATGAGCATTTGAAATAAACCTCAACTGAAATTCCATCATATCATTATCAAATAGTTCTTGTACGATAAGTATGCAGTTCAGTTGGTGTCTCAAATTTCAAATCCTTTGTGTAAAACTATGAACGGCCTTGATCCTGTTGTAGGGTTGAAGTATCAAGTGTGTGATTTAGAAATTTACAGTTATTGTCACTTTCAAATCAAACTTATTCCAAACTATTGTCACGATAGTCATGGAGCGGGGGGTAAAAAAATAATCATGTAACGTGATCATTATTGTCTTTTCCACAGATCTGTGTTGTGACAGGTTGGTTCCACTCTCTCTTGTTTCATCTTCAACAAAACAGCAATACTTTGCTTTTCCTGTTTCATTCACTTGTGATTGTTTGACTGTTTCAGGCTCAGCCAGTCTCTGAGAACCAATCAGAGCTCAGACCCAACTCTCCACCACGATGAAATCCAGCTGCCAGTGTACTCGTCTCTTCTCCACGGTCAGCCGTCCTTCTCCTACTGAATGCCTTCACAGCTATTTCTAACTTTTTGCTTTTCAGAAGAACCTCATCACAAAGTTTCCAATTACATTTCATGTTGATTTGATTTGTTATTGACTCGTAGGTGACGACTGCATCTATGAACCAATCAGAGGAGACACGGAGGAAGGTACAGTATAAAATGTGCCTCCTGCAGAGAAGTCCTAAATGAAAAACCTTCTGAGTTCAGGTGGACGGGCAGATGAGGACAGAAATGTCCAACACGATGTCATGACATCAATACACACGCGTGGTTTTCCAACATCTCATTTTAGTCACATGGTCCAAAGACAGACATTTGGACTTTTCAGTTGAGTCTGAAGCAGAGTTCCAGGTGGAAAGGTTCCTCAGACCCGGCTCCAGACCAAAGCACCAGAATGTAGTCAGACCCGGATCAAACTGAACCAGGGATCGGTTTAGCTGCGTCCATATAATGTTTGAACAACAAGGACGTTCATTTGCATTGGAACACGTGTGGAGCACCTGAAGCTGGTGATGCTGGTTGTGATAGAGATATTAGAGTGGCAACGAGATCCACTAAAAGAATAAAACAGTGGTTCTCCACATTCTCAAGTCGTTTTCTGTCTAATCTCCACAGGAACCCGAGGTGATCCAGAGGAGACGTCTGACTACGTGAATGAAAATCTACATTCAGCTTCAGGTACAAATATTAACAACTGGCTGTTCAGCTCCTGGCTCATGAGCATTTGAAATAAACCTCAACTGAAACTCCATCATATCTTTATTAAATAGTTCTTGTACGATAAGTATGCAGTTCAATTGGTGTCTCAAATTTCAAATCCTTTGTTTTAAACTATGAACGGCCTTGATCATGTTGTGGGGTTGAAGAATCAAGTGTGTACTTTAGAAATTTAAAGTAATTGTCACTTTCAAATCAAACTTATTCCAAACAATTGTCACGATAGTCATGGAGCGGGGGTTCAAAAATGTATCATGTAACGTGATCATTTTTGTCTTTATTCACAGATCTGTGTTGTGACAGGTTGGTTCCACTCTCTCTTGTTTCATCTTCAACAAAACATCAATACTTTACTTTTCCTGTTTCATTCACTTGTGATTGTTTGACTGTTTCAGGCTCAGCCAGTCTCTGAGAACCAATCAGAGCTCAGACCCAACTCTCCACCATGATGAAATCCAGCTGCCAGTGTACTCGTCTCTTCTCCACGGTCAGACGTCCTTCTCCTACTGAATGCCTTCACAGCTATTTCTAACTTGTTGCTTTTCAGAAGAACCTAGTCACAAAGTTTCCAATTACATTTCATGTTGATTTGATTTGTTATTGACTCGTAGGTGACGACTGCATCTATGAATCAATCAGAGGAGACACGGAGGAAGGTACAGTATAAAATGTGCCTCCTGCAAAGAAGTCCGAAATAAAAAACCTTCTGATTTCAGGTGGACGGGCAGATGAGGACAGAAATGTCCAACACGATGTCATGACATCAATACACACGCGTGGTTTTCCAACATCTCATTTTAGTCACATGGTCCAAAGACAGACATTTGGACTTTTCAGTTGAGTCTGAAGCAGAGTTCCAGGTGGAAAGGTTCCTCAGACCCGGATCCAGACCAAAGCACCAGAATGTAGTCAGACCCGGATCAAACTGAACCAGGGATCGGTTTAGCTGCGTCCATATAATGTTTGAACAACAAGGACGTTCATTTGCATTGGAACACGTGTGGAGCACCTGAAGCTGGTGATGCTGGTTGTGATAGAGATATTAGAGTGGCAACGAGATCAACTAAATGAATAAAACAGTGGTTCTCCACCTTCTCAAGTCGTTTTCTGTCTGATCTTCACAGGAACCCGAGGTGATCCAGAGGAGACGTCTGACTACGTTAATGAAAATCCACATTCAGCTTCAGGTACAAATATTAACAACTGTCTGTTCAGCTACTGGCTCATGAGCATTTGAAATAAACCTCAACTGAAACTCCATCATATCATTATCAAATAGTTTTTTTACGATAAGTATGCAGTTCAGTTGGTGTCTCAAATTTAAATCCTTTGTGTAAAACTATGAACGGCCTTGATCATGTTGTCTGGTTGAAGTATCAAGTGTGTAATTTAGAAATTAATAGTTATTGTCACTTTGTTTAAGGACAACTATTAATGGTGCATCCTCCAGAAAACAAAAACATGAAAATCAACATTCATCCATAAACACCTTCACATATTAGACTCACCAGTTTTGTAACAGCTCATTGGAAAGAACAACTTGATCTGGATTGAATTTCAGTATAAATGAAAAAAGAAATGCTGTGATATTTGCTTTTCGTTTACGTTCAATATTTCAATTGGCTGATATGGGCCTTTTAAGATATGCTCCGATATGAAAAGGTTTATTTTACAGGATAAACAATGTGCTTTATGATTATATTTTACATTGAAAATGTTTTTTAATTCAAGTTCTATATATTCTGTCGTATTTGTGTTTTCTTTCAATTTATCTTCATTTCTTTAAAAAATATTGTTTTACTTTAGCTTTATCGCCAATTCTATATATAAGTGCTAGTTCTATACTCCTTGATATCGGTATCGGCATTGGCCCCTAAAAAAAGATTATTATGTATATATATTAAGAATCATGGAGCAGAGGTTGAAAAATAAAATCATGTAACGTGATCATTATTGTCTTTTCCACAGATCTGTGTTGTGACAGGTTGGTTCCACTCTCTCTTGTTTCATCTTCAACAAAACAGCAATACTTTGCTTTTCCTGTTTCATTCACTTGTGATTGTTTGACTGTTTCAGGCTCAGCCAGTCTCTGAGAACCAATCAGAGCTCAGACCCAACTCTCCACCAAGATGAAATCCAGCTGCCAGTGTACTCGTCTCTTCTCCACGGTCAGACGTCCTTCTCCTACTGAACGCCTTCACAGCTATTTCTAACTTGTTGCTTTTCAGAAGAACCTAGTCACAAAGTTTCCAATTACATTTCATGTTGATTTGATTTGTTATTGACTCGTAGGTGACGACTGCATCTATGAATCAATCAGAGGAGACACGGAGGAAGGTACAGTATAAAATGTGCCTCCTGCAGAGAAGTCCGAAATAAAAAACCTTCTGAGTTCAGGTGGACGGGCAGATGAGGACAGAAATGTCCAACACGATGTCATGACATCAATACACACGCGTGGTTTTCCAACATCTCATTTTAGTCACATGGTCCAAAGACAGACATTTGGACTTTTCAGTTGAGTCTGAAGCAGAGTTCCAGGTGGAAAGGTTCCTCAGACCCGGATCCAGACCAAAGCACCAGAATGTAGTCAGACCCGGATCAAACTGAACCAGGGATCGGTTTAGCTGCGTCCATATAATGTTTGAACAACAAGGACGTTCATTTGCATCGGAACACGTGTGGAGCACCTGAAGCTGGTGATGCTGGTTGTGATAGAGATATTAGAGTGGCAACGAGATCCACTAAATGAATAAAACAGTGGTTCTTCACCTTCTCAAGTCGTTTTCTGTTTGATCTCTACAGGAACCCGAGGTGATCCAGAGGAGACGTCTGACTACGCTAATGAAAATCCACATTCAGCTTCAGGTACAAATATTAACAACTGGCTGTTCAGCTACTGGCTCATGAGCATTTGAAATAAACCTCAACTGAAACTCCATCATATCATTATTAAATACTTCTTGTACGATAAGTATGCAGTTCAATTGGTGTCTCAAATTTCAAATCCTTTGTGTTAAACTATGAACAGCCTTGATCCTGTTGTAGGGTTGAAGTATCAAGTGTGTTGTGTACTTTAGAAATTTGCAGTTATTTTCGATTTGTTTTAGGACGTCTATGAACGGTGCATCCTCCAGAAAACAAGAGCATGAAAATCCACATTCATTCTGAAACACCTTCACATATTAGCCAATTGAAATATTGAACGTAAACACAAAAGCAAATATCAAAGCATTTCTTTTTTCATTTATACTGAAATTCAATCCAGATCAAGTTGTTCTTTCCAATGAGCTGTTACAAAACTGGTCAGCCGTCCTTCTCCTACTGAACGCCTTCACAGCTATTTCTAACTTGTTGCTTTTCAGAAGAACCTAGTCACAAAGTTTCCAATTACATTTCATGTTGATTTGATTTTTTATTGACTCGTAGGTGACGACTGCATCTATGAATCAATCAGAGGAGACACGGAGGAAGGTACAGTATAAAATGTGCCTCCTGCAGAGAAGTCCTAAATGAAAAACCTTCTGATTTCAGGTGGACGGGCAGATGAGGACAGAAATGTCCAACACGATGTCATGACATCAATACACACGCGTGATTTTCCAACATCTCATTTTAGTCACATGGTCCAAAGACAGACATTTGGACTTTTCAGTTGAGTCTGAAGCAGAGTTCCAGGTGGAAAGGTTCCTCAGACCCGGCTCCAGACCAAAGCACCAGAATGTAGTCAGACCCGGATCAAACTGAACCAGGGATCGGTTTAGCTGCGTCCATATAATGTTTGAACAACAAGGACGTTCATTTGCATTGGAACACGTGTGGAGCACCTGAAGCTGGTGATGCTGGTTGTGATAGAGATATTAGAGTGGCAACGAGATCCACTAAATGAATAAAACAGTGGTTCTCCACCATCTCAAGTCGTTTTCTGTCTGATCTTCACAGGAACCCGAGGTGATCCAGAGGAGACGTCTGACTACGTGAATGAAAATCCACATTCAGCTTCAGGTACAAATATTAATAACTGGCTGTTCAGCTACTGGCTCATGTGCATTTGAAATAAACCTCAACTGAAACTCCATCATATCATTATTAAATAGTTCTTGTACGATAAGTATGCAGTTCAGTTGGTGTCTCACATTTCAAATCCTTTGTGTAAAACTATGAACAGCCTTGATCATGTAGTGGTGTTGAAGTATCAAGTGTGTAATTTAGTAATTTGCAGTTATTGTCACTTTGTTTCAGGACGACTATGAACGGTGCATCCTCCAGAAAACAAGAGCATGAAAATCCACATTCATCGTTAAACACCTTCAAATATTAGACTCATCAGTTTTGTAACAGCTCATTGGAAAGAACAACTTGATCTGGATTGAATTTCAGTATAAATGAAAAAGAAATGCTGTGATATTTGCTTTTGTGTTTACGTTCAATATTTCAATTGGCTGATATGGGTCTTTTAAGACATGCTCCGATATGAAAAGGTTTATTTTACAGGATAAATAATGTGCATTATGATTATATTTTACATTGAAATTTGTTTTGTCTTAATTCAAGTTCTATATATTCTGTCGAATTTGTGTTTACTTTAAATGTATCTTTATTTCTTTAAATAATATTGTTTTACTTGAGCTTTATTGGCAATTTTATATATAAGTGATAGTTTTTTACTCCTTGATATCGGTATCTGCATTGGCCCCAGAAAAAAGCTAATTCTGTATATTTTTGCCGCAGTCATGCAACTAAAGTTTGAATGCAACCTGTGATGTTTTCCATTCGCACGTATAAATATGTCTTTGTTAATATTCACCAATGACTCAATGGAGGACGATATCAGAAAGGACCTCGTCTGTCTGTGTGTTATGTTCCATATACAGTCTGTGGTTATGTGTGATTATTTCCATGGCTCGTAATTCTCTGTTTGATGAAAACACTCGTCTGCAGAGAGTTTAGCTTTTTGTTTTAAAATGTAACAGATTATAATTCAAACACATAATTGAATATGTGCTTTCTTTTATCTTTAATAAACTTTAAAATCCCAGCTGGACTCTATCGATATGTGCTGTTTTATTTTGAAATCGCTCACCTTACGTGTCCTCAGTGTGACTTCCTGTCTGCGTGGGAGCTGGTTTCCTTCTGGTCCCACCAGTGTCTCCTCAGCCACTTGCTCATGTCTGCAGTGGTCAGCTGGTCTTTGCCCAGTGAAGCTCTGCAGCTGATGGATGTTTCCTCCACATGACGTCTCTGCTCTGACCGATGACTCCGGCTTTCAAGTGAAGACAAGAAGGTTTGTGTTTTATTGTGGCAGGAAACTCTTCTGTTGTACATTTAAACCTTTGTCTCAGTGGGAAGACTTTTCTCCCACCTGCAGGTCTACATCATCAGCCACATGGTGGCGCTGGAGCTTGTGATTTTATCTATGAATTATCTTTGGCAATAATCTCATCAAACCCTGATGAAAAAGAAATGTAATAGGGACGTTTAACCTTAAACTTTATCATAAACAGCTATAAATGAAAATAAAACACAAATGCAGCTAGTTTTTTATGATACTGGTGTAATTCATCCAAAATGTATTCAGTTCACCAGCCTGTGTGTGAGTGTTCCCGTACTCATATCTTTGTGAGGACCATTTTAAGTATAAGTATACTGAGGACATTTTGGCCGGTCCTCACTTTTGACGTTACATATCATTTGGCTGATTTACAATTGGTGCAGGGGGGGGGGGGGGATTCAGGGGTTCAGTGTCTTGCCCAAGGACACTTTGGCATGCAGACAGAGGACTGAGGTTTGAACCACCAACCTTCTGGTTGGAGGACGACCACTCGACCCCTCAGCCACGGCCCCCCCTCACTCCTTCAGAAGCAATAACTCCTCAATCCATGTGTCATGCTGCTCCCTTCATCTTTATCAGACATTTTCTTATGAATAAACACCTTAAACATGAAGTTAGAAACTGGTTCTTCTCATGTAGTGAATCCTGTTGTTGTGTTGATGTGTTCAGTTCCATCAGCATCTGCTTGTGTCCTGGGAGAGGATTGTAATAGAAGAGTCCACTGACCAGTGTGTAAGGTAGTGGAAATCCTCTGACTAGGTGTCTCACTGCTGTGATACTGTCCACCTGACAGGATGGAACCCTTATTCGGTGATGTTTTTCTTCAAACTGGTACCGGGGACGGACGGACACAGCAGATAAGACATAGATGATGATCTCATGTCTTTCATGTCTTTGATGTCTTCTTTTTTTTTAATATCATCTCTTATCTAACGCCTCTTTGTAGAAGTTCTGGCTTTTGTGAACTTGCAGCCAGGAGTTGTTGTTCCATTTTGAGAACCCGTGCTTGTTGTTTAAACTCTGCAGACCTTATTATTATAAAGACTCAAAAGCAACTCAAGTCTGAGAAGTTCATTATTTAAAATCTCAAGATGAATTTCTATCACAGGATCCTCACATGGGACTTCATCAAAAGCAAAAGGAGACACACACTATCAGTACAACACCCCGGGGCGGGTGTCTGTGGCGCCGTCTCAGATCTGTGGATTGACAATGGTGGACGATTACTTCAACTCCACTATGGGTTGGTTCACAGTGATTGTGTGATGATCAGTAGAACCTGTTCATTTAGACATTTTTTTTCAAAAGAATATCGACTTGTCCTCCGATGTTAGGACCCACTCCTTCAGGTGTCCTTCCACATGTTCAATATTCAACCCACCCTTGAAAAACCTTGAACAAGGAAAAACCTACATACAACATATAAACATTAACAACCAATCACAATAAGTGCATACAAACAAATAGGCTTAACCTTAATCAAATAATAACAAAGTCAAACAAGAAAGTTTCAACCCATTCTAAATCTAATCCCGCCCCTTTGGTATCCTCCACTTCCGGTGGGAGGGGCTTAAAAGACCACTTCCTGCAGGCTTCAGGCCTTTTGCCAGGTGAGCTCTTTACAAACAAAGTGTTAGTGTAAATTTAATAAAAAGACAGAATAATTAAAGAAAAATAATAAAAGTGAAATCATGTGCACCCAACTTTGAAAATAAACTGTCAATTAAATAATTGTACTAAGCAAAAAAAGGACTGTGTAAAGTTTTTACTGGAATGAAATGCAGAATGTGACAAAATTATACATTTTTACATTTTAAGACTGAGTGAGCTGATGGAGCAACTGCCACCGTCTGAATCTATGAATATCTTTCCAACTTTACTGCTTTTCTTCATAACATAACAAAGTTGAAATCAGTGTTAATTTCGTTGACGATAATGACAACGAAAAATATTCGTTAACGCCCCTTTTCCCATGACTAAGACGAGACGAAGACGTAACGAAAACGGATCTTTGAAAATAAAAACTATGACGAAATCTATTTTCATTTTCGTTAACGAGACGAGACGAAACGAAAATGTTGGCGGTTGACTAAGTCACAACAATTTTTAAAAACATAATCGTATCAGGCCGTCATGAAGTACCCGGAGCGGCGAGTGTGTGTGTCTGTGTGTGTGTGTGTGTGTGTGTGTGTGTGTGTGTGTGTGTGTGTGCTCCCAGACAGCGCACCGGTCCCGAGGCTCCGCCCCCGCGCACTCGCTCAGAGAGACACAGTGAGATCAGAGCTTGTTCACCTACACTTGCCTGTGTATTTTCTTCTCCTCTTCATAAGCATTTGGTGTTTCCCTTTGTTGTAACAGGTACAAATAAATAAAATGTCAAGTTTTCTTTATTGTTGTTCTATAATTTCATAAATGCAATAATCTACAGATTAGTATAGCATAACTTTATATAAAATTTTATCAGCTTTGTTATCAAATATGTTTTGCGGCTCCAGACAAATTTTATTTGGGGGAAGAGGGGGCAAAATGGCTCTTTTGATAATAAAGGTTGCCGACCCCTGCTATAGACCTATAGGAGGGACATCTAATGGACAACCTAAGTACTGCAAGCTAGACTAGTACGCAGTTGTAGACACAACACAGGGGGTCCCTGGACCTGAGAAGGGAAGATAAGGAGTTTAATGTGTCTATTAAATGTGACTAAAACTAGACTAAAATGTAATTTAGTTTTCGTCGACTAAAAATAGACTAATACTAAGAAGGATAAAAATGACTAAATGTGACTAAAACTAATATGCATTTTCGTCTAAAGACTAAGACTAAATCAAAAATAGCTGCCAAAATTAACACTGGTTGAAATGCACTGCGGTCCGACAGATTTCACACGTGCACGCAAGTAAAGCAAAGTATAACAGGTCTAACACCAAGTAATTACAGGAAGAGAAGCAGTGAATCAGGCTCAATGGTTAAGATGGTCAAGATGGGTGAGAATGCAAACATGGATCTGTACATGTGTCTCTCTTGTGAGCTCACCTTCAGAGATATGATACTTTTCCAGTTACACTCGTTATGTTTTCCAGTTTCTCGTTGGTCAAGACATAAGTTGAAAACACGCTGGTGTGTAAGACAGTCAACATTCTTCATCATGGCAGTGAACATCCCAGAAGTGATATTGATGGGGCTCTTCTACCTGTTGGTCCTTGGGACCGGCATCTGGGCTTCTTTCAAGTCCAAGAGGGAACAGAAGAATTGTGGAGCCAACGAGATGGAGATGACGTTACTGGGAAACCGGAGCATCGACTGGGTGGGGGGGATCTTCACCATGACAGGTGAGGACAGCTCAGCTGAAGACAACAGGATGGAAACTGTCTGTCGCAGGCATGGAGGCATCCATAACCATGTGAAACAAAGTGCTGAGTCACAATCCTTGTGGTAAGAATTTGCACATGTTAAAGCCTCAAAAAGCCAATTCATTAGCCTGTAAAAATTTACAATAATAATAATCTTTACAATTTCAATAGGGCCTCCCACTGTTTGCTGCTCTGGCCTAATAAGACCAGAAACATAGAATATAAATATTGATTCAGCGATAATAAGCTGCAAGTCTGTTGCCACCTTTAAATCAATGCTGAAGACTAAATAATGACTTGTTACTTTTACCTCCCTGTTATTTTAACCCTTTATAAATATTTTCTCCTGAACATCTGAATGTTTTTGGACAGAGACACTAGGAACAAGCCAGTTTCAAGATGAGAAGTTTATTGGTTTGCAAAGTAGAAAAGAACACGTCATCGAACCGCTGGTGTAGAACATGACTCAGCGTCTGTGGCATCTCGTTGTACACACTCAGCAGCAGAGCGATGCTTTGTCCCATGAACGACTTTGAGAAGCTCCAACGCCGACATCCTGTTTGTCCTCAGACTCACACACGTCTTCATGTCTCACAGTGAAGTCCAGTGTGGACGTCTGGACGTGTCGGAGCCGAAACACTTTCATCTCTATTGAAGAAAACCTCGATATATAAACAGTTAGCATGTTACCATTAGCATCGGTAAAACTTTAGCACACACATCCTGCTGGTTACACTGTGATAGATAGAAATGATAACAACCACACCACACACATGAAGCTACTTCTACCCGGAGGAAACTTCAGAGGACACTGATGTCATCATGTAGCTGTTGTCACGACAGCCGTGGAGTTTTTCTTCGGAAACCATTTATTTCCTTATCCTCATTTAAACTCACGTGGAAAACAAAGATTTACTCGAGTCCAAGTTCTTGTTTCGCACATTTTAAAATCCTAAAGATGGACGACATCACAGCGCCCTAAAAGTGAAGCCAAATCATTTGGATCGCCACCTAGAGGCTGACTGAAGTATAATGGTCTCCCCCATGTTAGCAAATGGGACATGGACCAAAGTAAAAAGTCAAAGCACACGTCAAATACATTTTCTTAAAGATTTCCAATTAGATAGTTGTTATCACACTGATGTTTATTCACGTGTTTGTGTTTATGATCATTTTAATCTTAATTGATGCTATTAACACAGGGAGAAACGTGATTGACAGCTGACAGGGAGACTTGTGATTGGGCTTTATATACAGTCAACGGTTAAATCCCATAATTCAACATCAAGGTTCTGTCTCAACTTCAGTCTTCATAAATATCAGGTCATACAAGAAAACAGGCCAAAGGAAAATCTCACCTTGAATCATATCTGAGAAATGTACAAAATATAATAAATCACATGCTGGACTGGAATGAAAACTGACTTAATACGACCTCAGTCTTTCCACGGTTCCGACTCACATGCAAATCAACTTGTCTCGTAAAAACTCAAGTTCATCACTTTGGAGAATCACATTCAGTTTGTTAAAGGGTTGTGGGACAATTTAAAAATTATTATCATCATGATCTAAAGACAGAGGATCGTCTGAAGAACTTTAACTTCATCACGAAACACGACGTATGCTGATGATTTCCAAACACATGAAATGATAATGTTCCATTAAGTGGAATAATGTGCAGCTGCTGCTCCAGCTTCTCATGAACCTGCACCACAGACGACAAGAAACACACAACGATAAAGTCTGAAGCAGTGAAGTTTGCTAGGATGAGAGAAAACACACACTTCCAGGTCAGCTCCATGCACAACCACACAAACAGCGCCCCCTGTGTTGAGCCCTTGAATTCAGGAACTGTTCATCTGACTGGTTCCCAACAACACACACATCTGTTCAGTTCAGCTTCATGTGTGAGGAGTCGAACCCAACAACCCTCGTCTCTACGTGAAGACAACACCAGTTCAATGAAAACTCTCACACCAAACCGCTCTCATTTTGTGTCTGAGATAAACCAGCTGCTGTCGAGCGAGAACGAGAAGCTCCTGGAAAGAGGCCGTCTGAGCAGCTGGGAGAAAACCAGTCAGCGAGCGTATCTCCCAGTGAAGGAACCAAGGTCCTCTCTGTGGGTCGTGATGACTGGACACAGGAACTGCTCCGGGTGCAGAGAGGAGAAGATGAGGCTCTGGGTCGACCTGCAGGGAGGTCAGGGCAGATGTTCTGAGCAGATGTTCTGAGCAGATGTTCTGGCTTCATCCAGATTCACAGCAGCCTGAGGCCTCACCTCCATTCTCCTGTCCAGTGTGCGCATGTGTGTGTGTGTGTGTGTGTGTGTGTTTTTGTGTGTGTGTGTGTGTGTGTCATGAGACGGAGACACTTCAGCAGGATCTACCACAGAGCTGGAGGACTCTGGCAGGTGTGCTGAAATCATAACTGTTATATTTTTAGTAACCACCATCAACCAGCACCACTTTCTAATAAATCAGTTTTCAAAAGTTATCAAGTTGTACATAACTTTAATAATGGTTAATGAATCATTTAATGACATTTCGTCAAGTAAACATTGTAAAAAACTATTTAGCCAGGTTGTGTAAAATCCCTTCGACCGAACCTCGTAAACATTTTGATAAAATAAAGTGAGAACTTCAGAACTCTTTATGGTTTATTAAAATTTGTACCTGAAAAACAGATTTTTACCAACAATAACTAATTACTACATTATTACCAAATCAATTTTTTCATTTTCTAACCTTGAAAGCCAAAGTTTTTATTATTTAACAAAGCATTAGTTAAATAAATGATTACCCATTATTAAAACCATACGTTACATCTTATCAACCCTTTATTAGAAAGTGATCCAGAAATCGACTCATATATATATATAAAATATAGAACAAGGGAATGTTGATACTTTAAGACATGAAATACTTGTGAGTTTATTCCTGTGTTTATTGAGTCTCTCTCTCTCTTTCCCTCCGTGAAGGACGAGATGTTCCGTGTGCAGTGGATTTCAAACCCTGGATCAGTTTGTTAGACGAGTTTAAGAGAGTCTCCGTGCTTCAGTGGGAACGAGACGTGGAATGAATCTGAAAAAACACTTTGTAAAAAGCCATAAAACACGTGATACATATTGTCGGACTGGACATGGATATAACAAACAAACACCGTGACGTTAGGTAAAAAGTTTTGTGCATCACTGAATCTTCTACACTACGATAGAAACACAAATAATTTACATTCAGGAAACCGCCAGGCTCCGACTCTGCTTCAGGAACAAGCAGCTGACCGAGGAACTAAAACCTGCAAACTCTGACCTCACAAACACCTTCTCCCAGACGCACAACGAGAGGAAGGTTAGGAACACAAGTCAGAGGAGGTTTGCAGGAAAGACAAAATGCATCTAAACCAATTCTCCTTTAGAACGGCTGCATTCACCACACATCAGCGCTGCATCCTGTCGTGATATAATCCCCATATTTGGGTATTTAGGTCGGTGAGACTACAGCGTGTTGCTATGACAACTGGAACAAACCCAAGGGAGGACTGGGGGGGGGGGGGGGGGGGCGGAGCAACACGGAGAAAAGGGTGAAACTCTGCACGAGGGTTTTTAGTAGAAAAACGACAACAATTACTTTACATCCACTTCAAACCATCTTTTATGTGATTATTAATTCTAACTGTCAACAAGGAAGAGTTTTACCTTTTTAACTTCTTCAATATGCATTTTTCAGTTTAAGTTGAACCTGCAGCTGCTGAGTTCCAGATGTTCCTGAGTAACTGGCTCCTGTACCATGCGAGCCCCCCCCTCCCCCCCCCCCCCCCCCGTCCCTTAAGGATTCAACAGGACTAATCAACACTATATAAAAGCTGTGAGATCCCTGATCTGACTGAACTGGAGCTACGTGGAAAAACACCTGAAAACTGAGTGAACACACAAAGAACCATCACATGGGATCAAAGCCTCAGATCAAAGGAAATTAAGCAGAAGATCTAACTTGTCGCTGCCGGAGCCGGAAGACGACACAACGGGCGAACGTGTGTGTGTGTGTGTGTGTGTGTGTGTGTGTGTGGTCGTCTGCATCAAGTCCTGTCTTCACACGTGACTTGCAGGGCGGGGGGGGCGGGGCGGGGGGGGGTTAGCCGAGCTTGGTGATCTGTAGATCTCCTCGTATCCGCACCGAGTCGATAGAGGGCAAAGATTTCACTTTGTGATAAAAGTCAAACAGCGAGTGTCCGTCCACGAATATCCGGAAGCGCTGGTGCTCGCAGTGGATCTCCACCTGCACGAGGGGAAAGAGAATTAATAATCATCATTAATAATCCAGGTTTAGAATAAAATCAGTTACGTATTGTTGTTTGTGCATCAAACTGCAATAAAAGCACAATAGGCTCCAGTGGTTAAAGGGATTTTGGATGAGAAACTAAATCCAAAGGGTTCTTTTCCGACCCAAAAACAAACCAACAGATAAATAAACTCACATCCCACTGCTGCTCCACTTCGTTGTTTTAACATTTCCCAGACAAACTGAAACCCTGTGAACCTAAACTCACCAACTCCCACAATGCAACAGTGTAAACAAAACTTCCCTCTGTGCGGTTTGGACCGAACAGACTCAGGTGGGATCACGTGATCTGAAACCACTTCCTGTCCCGTGTGCGTCCACATGCCATCGAAACCACGTTCTGCTAAACGTGTTAATCTCCGTCCCGAGCGTTTGACTGAGTCACGTCATCACGTTACACAACCTGACGCAGGATTAAACTGTTGTTGTGCTTCTTATCGTCTAAAGAGAAATCTAAAGCCGACACTTTTGATGATTTAAATTTACGCACATTGAAGGTTGTGTATTTTTAGTCAAACACCATATGTTGCTTTTCAGGCCACAGTCAGGATTATTAGAGCGGAATTTGACATCATGAGCTCAAACGTCCTCAGGTCTTTGGACAAATACCCATCATGCATCACTTGCTCGGCCTCCTCCCTCCCAAACAGCTGATCCTCAGTAAACACACAACACGCAGGAAACGGGCTGAGTGCAGATAGGACTCAACAGGGAGATGCACTTCCTGTTTGTCTCTGGATGTCCAACACTTTGCCGTTGGGACATGTAACTGTGATAAGACGCGTGTGCATGTGTGTGTGTGTGTGTGTGTGTGTGTGTGTGTGTACGTGTGCGTGTTTACCCTGAAGGGCTGCTCCGGGAGGAAGGGGAAGTAGGAAGTGGACACTTCCTCGCCCGTCCACTTCCCAGAGACGCGGGCGCTGCGTAGGAACTGGCGGTCGCTGAAGCGGGCGCTGAGCTTCAACGCCACGTCGCACGGCGCCTCGTCCTCGTCCGTCTCCGAGTCCCGACCGCAGGTCAGGCTCACGTCAAAGCTGGGGGGGGGGGGAGAGAGGGGGAGGGGGGGGGTCACACAGACAGGACGTCAGATGTGAGTTCGATAGCTAATCTGGGATGAAGCATAATTCTGCTGTGTAGGAGCAAAGCATTGTGTGTTAATTAGCAATAATCCCTGCTGACAGCCCCCCCCCCCCAACTGGTCACGATGGATCTAACTGGTCATGATGGTTCTAACTGGTCATGATGGATCTAACTGGTCATGATGGATCTAACTGGTCATGATGGTTCTAACTGGTCATGATGGTTCTAACTGGTCATGATGGATCTAACTGGTCATGATGGTTCTAACTGGTCCTGATGGATCTAACTGGTCACGATGGATCTAACTGGTCACGATGGTTCTAACTGGTCATGATGGATCTAACTGGTCACGATGGTTCTAACTGGTCATGATGGATCTAACTGGTCATGATGGTTCTAACTGGTCATGATGGATCTAACTGGTCATGATGGATCTAACTGGTCATGATGGATCTAACTGGTCATGATGGTTCTAACTGGTCATGATGGTTCTAACTGGTCATGATGGATCTAACTGGTCATGATGGTTCTAACTGGTCATGATGGATCTAACTGGTCATGATGGTTCTAACTGGTCATGATGGATCTAACTGGTCTTGATGGTTCTAACTGGTCTTGATGGTTCTAACTGGTCATGATGGATCTAACTGGTCATGATGGATCTAACTGGTCATGATGGTTCTAACTGGTCATGATGGTTCTAACTGGTCACGATGGATCTAACTGGTCACGATGGTTCTAACTGGTCATGATGGATCTAACTGGTCACGATGGTTCTAACTGGTCATGATGGTTCTAACTGGTCATGATGGATCTAACTGGTCACGATGGTTCTAACTGGTCATGATGGATCTAACTGGTCATGATGGTTCTAACTGGTCCTGATGGATCTAACTGGTCACGATGGATCTAACTGGTCATGATGGTTCTAACTGGTCATGATGGATCTAACTGGTCATGATGGTTCTAACTGGTCACGATGGATCTAACTGGTCATGATGGATCTAACTGGTCACGATGGTTCTAACTGGTCATGATGGATCTAACTGGTCATGATGGTTCTAACTGGTCATGATGGTTCTAACTGGTCATGATGGTTCTAACTGGTCATGATGGATCTAACTGGTCATGATGGATCTAACTGGTCATGATGGTTCTAACTGGTCATGATGGTTCTAACTGGTCATGATGGTTCTAACTGGTCATTATTGGATCTAACTGGTCATGATGGTTCTAACTGGTCACGATGGTTCTAACTGGTCATGATGGATCTAACTGGTCATGATGGTTCTAACTGGTCATGATGGATCTAACTGGTCATGATGGTTATAACTGGTCATGATGGATCTAACTGGTCATGATGGATCTAACTGGTCACGATGGATCTAACTGGTCATGATGGATCTAACTGGTCACGATGGTTCTAACTGGTCATGATGGATCTAACTGGTCATGATGGTTCTAACTGGTCATGATGGTTCTAACTGGTCATGATGGTTCTAACTGGTCATGATGGATCTAACTGGTCATGATGGATCTAACTGGTCATGATGGATCTAACTGGTCATGATGGATCTAACTGGTCATGATGGTTCTAACTGGACATGATGGTTCTAACTGGTCATGATGGATCTAACTGGTCATGATGGTTCTAACTGGTCATGATGGATCTTACTGGTCATGATGGATCTAACTGGTCATGATGGATCTAACTGGTCATGATGGTTATAACTGGTCATGATGGATCTAACTGGTCATGATGGATCTAACTGGTCATGATGGTTCTAACTGGTCATGATGGATCTAACTGGTCATGATGGATCTAACTGGTCATGATGGATCTAACTGGTCATGATGGTCCTAACTGGTCACGATGGATCTAACTGGTCATGATGGATCTAACTGGTCATGATGGTTCTAACTGGTCATGATGGATCTAACTGGTCATGATGGATCTAACTGGTCATGATGGATCTAACTGGTCATGATGGTTCTAACTGGACATGATGGTTCTAACTGGTCATGATGGATCTAACTGGTCATGATGATTCTAACTGGTCATGATGGATCTAACTGGTCATGATGGATCTAACTGGTCATGATGGATCTAACTGGTCATGATGGTTCTAACTGGTCATGATGGATCTAACTGGTCATGATGGTTCTAACTGGTCAAGATTGGTCATGATGGTTCTAACTGGTCATGATGGATCTAACTGGTCATGATGGTTCTAACTGGTCATGATGGATCTAACTGGTCATGATGGTTCTAACTGGTCATGATGGTTCTAACTGGTCATGATGGTTCTAACTGGTCATGATGGATCTAACTGGTCATGATGGATCTAACTGGTCATGATGGATCTAACTGGTCATGATGGATCTAACTGGTCATGATGGTTCTAACTGGTCATGATGGTTCTAACTGGTCATGATGGATCTAACTGGTCATGATGGTTCTAACTGGTCATGATGGTTCTAACTGGTCATGATGGATCTAACTGGTCATGATGGTTCTAACTGGTCATGATGGATCTAACTGGTCACGATGGATCTAACTGGTCACGATGGATCTAACTGGTCATGATGGATCTAACTGGTCAGGATGGTTCTAGCTGGTCATGATGGATCTAACTGGTCATGATGGTTCTAACTGGTCATGATGGTTCTAACTGGTCACGATGGATCTAACTGGTCACGATGGATCTAACTGGTCACGATGGTTCTAACTGGTCATGATGGATCTAACTGGTCATGATGGATCTAACTGGTCATGATGGATCTAACTGGTCATGATGGTTCTAACTGGTCATGATGGTTCTAACTGGTCACGATGGATCTAACTGGTCATGATGGATCTAACTGGTCATGATGGTTCTAACTGGTCACGATGGATCTAACTGGTCACGATGGTTCTAACTGGTCATGATGGTTCTAACTGGTCACGATGGATCTAACTGGTCACGATGGATCTAACTGGTCACGATGGTTCTAACTGGTCATGATGGATCTAACTGGTCATGATGGATCTAACTGGTCATGATGGTTCTAACTGGTCATGATGGTTCTAACTGGTCATGATGGTTCTAACTGGTCATGATGGATCTAACTGGTCATGATGGTTCTAACTGGTCATGATGGTTCTAACTGGTCATGATGGATCTAACTGGTCATGATGGTTCTAACTGGTCACGATGGATCTAACTGGTCATGATGGATCTAACTGGTCATGATGGTTCTAACTGGTCATGATGGTTCTAACTGGTCACGATGGATCTAACTGGTCATGATGGATCTAACTGGTCATGATGGATCTAACTGGTCATGATGGATCTAACTGGTCTTGATGGTTCTAACTGGTCATGATGGTTCTAACTGGTCATGATGGTTCTAACTGGTCATGATGGTTCTAACTGGTCATGATGGATCTAACTGGTCATGATGGTTCTAACTGGTCATGATGGTTCTAACTGGTCATGATGGTTCTAACTGGTCATGATGGTTCTAACTGGTCATGATGGTTCTAACTGGTCATGATGGTTCTAACTGGTCACGATGGATCTAACTCGTCATGATGGATCTAACTGGTCATGATGGTTCTAACTGGTCATGATGGTTCTAACTGGTCACGATGGATCTAACTCGTCATGATGGATCTAACTGGTCTTGATGGTTCTAACTGGTCTTGATGGTTGTAACTTGTCATGATGGTTCTAACTGGTCATGATGGATCTAACTGGGAGTTGGACGTGAGGAGCAGGAACCTGGTGACCTCACCTCTCCGGCTCCTGGTCCACGATCCCCATCACCAGGATCTTCTTCCCGGGACGCATGCCCCCCCGGATGCGGCCGCTGAACGGCACCGTCTGCAACAAGCACATTCCATCCGTTACACACGTGGAAAAACTAGAAATTAGTACATAAAGCATTAAGTTCTCAAAACGCAGAAGCATGCTCCGGCCTTTATAATATGGGAAATATATTTAAGTGTGTATTTACAGAAGTCAGTATTTATGATTGAAAATCAACAATTACTATATATTATATCACCTCAATATTAACAGCTATGCACCACTTCAGATTGTCCAAAACATTTCCTTGTTCTTTCATTCTCATATTCATACAGACGACACTGGTCTTCAAATATATAACAGGCTATCTACATTTCATTTTAAAATACAATATTGTAAAGTTAGAGGGGGGGGGGGGGGGGTTCCTACCAGGACACGGGACAGGTCCTTGTCAGGTGAGATGAGGACGTGGTTCAGGTGCTCGAGCTCCACGTTCTGCAGCAGAGACAGAAAGAGACGAGCTGTCAATCACACACACACACAGAGACACACGCACACACACACACACACACACACAGAGACACACACACACACACACACACACACACACAGAGACACACACACACACACATACACACACTCACACGCACTCACACGCACTCACACGCACACACACAGAGACAGACACACAGACACACACACACACACAAACACAGAGACACACGCACACACACAGAGACACACACACACACACACAGAGACACACACACACACAGAGACACACACACACAGAGACACACACACACACACACAGAGACACACACACACACACACACACATAGAGACACACACACACACACACACACATAGAGAGACACACACACACACACACACACACACATAGAGACACACACACACACACACACACACACACACACACACACACACAGAGACACACACACACGCACACAGAGACACACACACACAATCACACACACACACACACAGAGACACACACACACACACACACACAGAGACACACACACACGCACACAGAGACACACACACACAATCACACACACACACACACAGAGACACACACACACAGGCAGCATAGTCAACATCGTCTTGTTGTTATTTCTTCGGAGCAGCGGCTGTTCCGTCCAGGTGAACCCCCCCCCCCCCCGCCGCCCTGTGCGCGCTCCGCACAATAAGAGACATAACGGTCCGTTAGAATCCGACCCGCTCGCCTCCGTGAGACACACACACAGACACACACAGACACACAAACACACACACCTCCACGTTATACTCACTCTCCCGTCGCTGTCCGCTGCCTGCACCGCCATCTTGATGCGTATGATCCGCGTGTGTGTCTCAGTGTGTGTGTGTGTGTGTCTCAGTGTGTGTGTGTGTGTGTCTCAGTGTGTGTGTGTGTGTGTCTCAGTGTGTGTGTGTGTGTGTGTCTCAGTGTGTGTGTGTGTGTGTGTCTCAGTGTGTGTGTGTGTGTCGTGGCGCTGACTCAGGCGGATGTTCCTCCTCCTCCGGCCCGTGTCCGCTCCACGTCTCCCGGAGCCTCACCTCCTCCTCTTCCTCTTCCTCCTCCTCTTCCTCTTCTTCTTCCTCCTCCTCTTCCTCCTCCTCCTCTTCCTCCTCCTCGGGACACGGCCCTGGCTTTCTGCTGACGTATGCTTTATAATAATTACAGAGCAGAAGCTTAATCCCCGTCTGCTGCTGGAGGAGGAGGAGGAGGAGGAGGAGGAAGAGGAAGAGGCTAATCAGACAGATGTCCCTCAACCTTTCACCCAATTAGGCTCCGTGGACTCTCTGCTGTTCGTCCCGGGGACAAAGAACCACCGGGACAGACAGAGGACGAGTCTTTACATGTAGAACGAGTCTGTGATGAACCAGCTTCTCACTGAACGAACTGGACATTCACACAGTTTCCATTCACTTCTGCACTAACCCCCCCCCCTGTCTCCTGCCCCCCAGTGGACATCTACATCCATTACAACACCAACCCACCAAGCTTCAGCCACCTGTCTCCCTCAGTGTCCCCACCTGTCCTCCACTCTGGGGACATGTGTGACCTCATCAGAAATGACCACACGACAGCGGCGGGTTGAGTTCCTTCTTTTTAATGTGTTAACCTGTCATCTCATAAATCTGTTACACTTCTGAAACAAAATATAGGCAATTATACAGTATGTAAAACAAACCCATTTTTATTTTACACTATATACATTTCATAACATGTGCATTGCATTATGAAAACAAAAAGACAAAGGTGGTGTGATAGCGACCGAACGGAGGAGACGTGTGAGGATCCCGGATCAAACTGGGTTTTTAAATAACTCATGTGTGTTTGGTTTCATGTAGGTGGAGTTTATGGAATTAATGCTAAAAGGTTTCATCCAGAACATGATTTCCACGTCATCTCAAAACGACCCCGATGAATTACCGCCACACGGGATCTGACCCGGGAGCAGCTGAGCTCAGGAAACAACAAACAGTGGCTGCTGCTTCAGAGGATTACAGATTCAAATCATGAAGCATCTTTCAATCCCACGGACACACATTGTTATTCCCCAAAAATAAAAAACTCAATGAACCCACAGAAGAAAAACAAACATAACTTTAACGATTTTATATGAGCGGCTGTGATAGAGTTTTTAATCTCTCGTTAACTTTGTCGGTGAACGAGAGCATCTTGCACGATTATCTAATTATTATTATATTATAATATCTTATTTAGGCATCACATTAAAAATGACATAAAATCCAGAAACTGTTTGTTCTTTGAAATGAATCTTGATGTAAAAAGGAAAGTTTGATGAATTTCTTCCTAATGTACAATAAAGTGGAAACGCTGCTAAAATCAAGATATTTCAATCAATCATATTAAAAGTGAATAATCAGTCGATTGAACTGAATTCTCTCTCTGACGCTGAACAAAGACATTTGTAAAAGAAGCTTATTGTGTGAATGGAACTTGGCTGCAGCTCTGACGCTAACGTGTTAGCATGATTGTGGCTAAACCACTCGACTTGGGGAGTCACTCACTTTCACGGCAAATCTAAATAATGGCAATAAATGTCCGTGTTTACTCATTTTTTATGAAAATCTCTGTGCCGAGAGCTCAGCGATTTGGCTTTAGTTTGAGAAACGGAGCAGACTCCAGACGAGGATGGAGACGCTTGTGTCCGAGATCCGGAGACAACGGGAGGAAGTGGAGACACATGGTCTCCACACACAGGCTGTGATTCATTCTCCAGGGAAGAAGGAGAAGTTCTGCTCTACGTTCTCTCCTTGGCCGTTTCGCATGTTGTCCTAACGTCTTGTATGATCCATATTTTATGCACAGGTGATTCAAAACAACACAGAATGAATCTGGAATCCAGTGAGAGGATCTGCTCAGTAAGTGGACCAGTGGACCAGCGTGCAGGACCACAGGTGTGATGCCTGCAGTGTCACCTGAACTCTAGCTGGATGTAATCCATCGTTTTCATCTCCGGTCTACGACAGGATTCATAGTGTAGCATTGAATTAGTTTGTGTGTAAATGTTAAAGCACTAGATTTCACAGGAAGCAGGATTTTCGTCAGGAGTCAGATTCTGTTCACAGGGTCTCAGCCCGGTTCCAGTTTCATGTTTCTATCAACCAGAGCAGTTCACCCAGCAGGGACCAGCATCACATCTGTATCACTGTACCAGTGCTTAGTGTCACATTGATGCTGTGATGTCACTGCTGTGCTTGTGTGGATAACCTGACGGAAGCATCTGATTGGTTCACACCTGCAGCTCACACCTGTGCTTCCACATGAGGACTGAGGAGTCAGACAGTTACAGCTCTGAGAGATTTCAGTGTTTTCTTATTTGATCTGGTGAGAAACCTCTGGTGTCCCAGCTTGTAAAGATGTTAGTGAACGACCACGTGTCTCCTTCAGGACGCTGCAAACAAAGATTTACACAGAAATCTAAAAGTCGTCTCATCTTCAAACCTCACACACAGGTTTATCTGGACTCAACATGTGTTATTATCCTGGTTTTACATTTGTGTTTGATCCAATGTGAGTTTTCTGCTGCTGTTAATACAGAGAAATCTATGAAATGATTCTATTATTGCTAGAGACAAAGAGTTTGTTTCCACTCCTGTACTTTAGTTTGTTACAAACAGTTCTAACATTAACGTGGTGTAAGGAAGGAAGAAAAAAATTGAAATATTAAATATTGCTGCAGATCCATGGAGGTTATATTTTTATATCAATTTCCAGGAAATAATTGGTGAATTTAAATGTGGTTTCCTCAGTCGACTGTTGGGCTTTAATTTACTTTATTAATTATGTTTCATGTAAACCGACTCTACCGTATAAATATGAACCATTTATCTTTCTGTGTAAATCCAGTTTGTCGAAGGAGCTTCAGGCAGAATCTTAAAGACGATGCACTAACATGTCTATGCACACACATATACACACTCACACACACACTGTGCATACAAACAAGGTCATATAATGACATCACATTTGTTTATCAAATACGTATTTTTTTCTCTGTGCAAAATCTTAACACCAGTGGTTCAATAAAAAAAAACAAAAAAAACATTAAAGGAAAGAAATGAGGCTTTCTGATTAAAATAGAATAAAAAAAACAAAAAGAAGAAGATGATGATGTCGAGACAGGAAACAGAAACGAAGACGAACAGAACTCAAACGTCCGCTGACCTGAAATCAGTCGCTGTGCTGCGAACAGGAAGTGGATGCATGCGGGATGGAAAGGACCAATCAGCTTCCTGTTCCCTCGGTCCGATCCCGAGCGGCAGATCGTTATTAGAACAACATCAGACGACTAACGCTCCACCTGAGGAGACCGCGGGGGGGGGGGGGGTTCCTGCACCTCGTCACGTGACCGGGGAAACAGGAAGTGAGTTTACTGCCCTGTCACACCCCCACGCCTCTCTGTCTCTCTGTCTCCACGTCGTACAGAGCAACTATACACACACCTATCTACACGACCTTAGTCTTTTTAGTGTTTGTCTCTGTCAAAAAATACTACATTTATATTTACAACAATTAAATAGAGGTCAATTAAGCACTTGTGTGGTGTGGAGGTGGAACTGGGGTTTGATTCTAGCAGAGGTGGCAAAGCTTTTTTTTAGTCCGTTTTCTCTTTTTTTATCCTTTAAAAAAAAAAATGTAATAAAACAGGAAAGCCATCCTGGTTGTTAAAGTTACATCATGCCACAATAAATAAAGGTGTAGTTTAAAAAAAAAAAAGGAGGAAGGGAGCGAGGGAGGAGAGGGGGGGGGTGTTCTGTGCAAGATGGCTGTTCCGTGAAGCTGTAGCGCGAGTAGCAGAAGTAGTAGTAGTAGTACTAATGTGTGTAGAAGTAGAAGTAGTAGTAGAAGTAGTGTTGAACTCCTGTGCTGGACGCTGTTTCCCCAGTGTGCGGTGCAGTGGGAGGTGGGATGCTATCAGGAGTCTGGACTGAGGTCGCCCCCCCCCCCCCCAGTCATCAGGACCCCGGCTGACCTCGGAGCAGCTGCTTCAGCCCTCGCTCCGTCACAAACCAACACACAACCCGCCGTCCTTCTACAACATGCTACACTGAGACACATGCAAACACTGCGGAGTGGGAATCCACGTGTGCACCCACAAACTGCTGGTCTCCCAGTGACACAGGGGGGGGGGGGGGGGCGCTGGGATGGCGTCGTCGGACTGAGTGTGTGTCTCCCGGTGGCATCAGTGGTGCGCTGTGTAGACATTGTGTTTGTGTGTGTGTGCG
>NC_083650.1:25531735-25609235 GCF_963576545.1 Limanda limanda
ATAAACCAGAATGAGGAGTTTATCATTTCACTGAACCAACCTTGATGAGCATGAACTTCTGCATGGACTCCACCCACTCCAGCAGCATGACACTGGACTGGAAGGCTCCACACAGATACTTGTGGCCTGTGTACGGGTTTCGCACTGAAACAACACAACACATCATTGTTACCTTACGTGTTGTGTCTCCGCAGCACTACACACTTTGTTCGTTAGCCTCCATGCAGCTTACAGGGTTCATACACATTTTGACCAATGGATTTCCATGACTTTTCCATGACTTTTCAATAACTTTAAACCAAATTTCCATGACCGAACATTTTGTGAAATCTCTGTGTAAACTCTGTGTGAAACTAACAATGACAATTCCAAGGCATACAGTAAACCTTAAATGACACAAACCCAAGTATGCCTGCTTATATTTTGAGCGTATTTCTTAAAAAGCATATGAATTATTTAAAACTCAGCGTAAATGAACTAGGGATGGGCAATCGATTAAACTGTCTTAATCGATCGTCGAGAGAATTAACGATCGATTTTCGATTAATCATTAATATTTTTATATTAAAAGTCACTATTTATAGGCTATATCAAAATGCAGCGAAAATAGAAAAAACACAGCTGCTAACGTCCTCGCTGTGCTGCGTTCAGGGCAACTCGGATATTCTGACCTCCTGCCACATAGTGAACATGCAATAGTTTTCATCGATGAAAAAATAATGTCATCGACGAAATTCTTAATGATCAATTAATCAATCGTCGATTAATTATGCCCATCCCTAAAATGAACGACATGAAAATTTGAATATAACAAATTTCCATGACTTTTCCAAAACTTTTGGGAGATTCTTTTTTTCCATACCTTTTCCAGGCCTGGAAAAACACTTTTTAAAATTCCATGACTTTTCCAGGTTTTCCATGACCGTACGAACCCTGAGCTTATCTTTGCTCCTGAACTATGATATGTGGTTTTCCAGTGTTGTTACACACTCTTCTGTTTGTTATTCCCTGATCAGGAACTGACAGTATTCTGAGACGTATGAAATGCTCCTGCTCACCTACGCAGCACTTCTGGCAGCCTTTAGTGTCTGGAATTTTATTGGACACCGAAAACTTCCTGTGAAACGGACAAACAGAGACAGTTTGTGGTTTGTGTTGGAGTGTGAGACTTCAGGTGATCACAGGTGAACGTGGTGTGGCCTCCTGGTCCGAGCGTTACCTGGGAATCATCTTGTCAGGCAGCCGGTGTGTGGGAATGGCCACAGGTAACTTCTGTAACTGCCGGGCCTGTTCGAACAGCCCGCTCAGCGTGTGAGAGTACAGCTGGGACGCTTTGCCTGGAATTAGGATCAAGAGAAGATCACTTAATATGAGAAAGAAAAGCACGAATGCTGTTATGACTATCGATAGAGGAGAAGATAAATGTTGGAGCTCACCAGATATGGAGAGAAGACAATTGTTCATGACGTATAACCAGGTACACCTTCGTGGGAAGAGCTGCAGAGAGAAGACAGAGGAAATTCAGATGCAGCAAATGAACACAACTAGATCACATTTTCATAAAGTATATCAGTATTATTTTATGTGCTGCTCTGCTTTGTTCACTTGTTTGCAGCAGGATCACACAAATCCCCCTGAACAGATTTCCACTAAACTTGGATGAGATGTGGCCCAGAAATAACCAGTAACATTTTAAGGCAGATCTGGGATGTTTTTTTAATTATCACAGTGAGATAATTGTTTTCTGGTTTGTTTTTTTCACAGCTTTCCCCGGGAACAACTCATGGACTGAGATCTGTGAGTCTGTGCAATGAGCTGCAGCTTTAATGGATTGAACTGAGTGTTGGTCAGAGGCCTCTCCGTGTGAAAGCCTTTATGTTCAGTCGCACCTGTGCCATGGTGGTCTCATGCAGCTCGTTAAGGTTTAATGTGTAGATCCCCTCCTCAGCTCCAAATATCAAATACTGGTCTGGGGAGAAAAAAACACAACAATAAAGTCATTAGAGCAAAAACAGATCCGATTACAACATGAACAAACACGTAGAAGAGTGAGCTGCTGTTCAACTGGTTCCTACTGGTTCCTACTGGTTACCTCTGGTGTCTGGGTTGATCCATGAAGTGGCACAGTGGACTTTCAGAGGACACCCGTTGAACACCTTGGAGAAACACGCGCCCATCTGCCGACACCAGGAGACGGTTAATAAATATGGTGCAAAGGAAGAATTGAACAGATAAGATGGTGACTCTGCAGATAACGATGCCTCCATTTTATTAATTATTAAATTCTCCCCAGAGATGTGAAGGTTTTCTTGAGGAGAACATTTTAATTAGTTTTAATCAAATATCTTTGAGTGAATACTCTGAAATCCAACAAACATGTAAAGCCTGTGATTATAGATATGAAGATATACTTTTACAGTTTGAACTATTTCTGAGCAAATCAGAACCAAACCGTTACTTACATGGACTTTAGGTGTCGGTGGGAGACCGTTGCTGATCGGCGTCTGGGGAGAAACGTAGAAACGCACACACACACACACACACACACACACACATACACACACACAGTCAGTCAGCACTTGTTTTGTCCCGACTCTTGTTTGAGGCCCAAAAATTCATCATTTTGAAACTTCACAGGCTTCAAATCTTCACATTAACTCAACATTTTGGAATTTGTGAGAACTATTTAACATGGTCGTTCAAATCTGAGTCCTGAGTGCAAAGGGACGAAATACAGCCAACAGCCTTCAAGTGTGAAAACCTTTCTGCTCTACGACTCAGCAATATGTGCCTTATTATCAATTATATCAATATGTTAACGAGATAACAAGTCAGTGGAAATCTATTTGGACCCTTTGGAAATTCCTCCCAAATCCCTGCTGCTGAGCAAAGTCTGCTTACCGCCACATCCTTCTTGTCCTTCCGCACGGGGACACTAGGGGGCATGGTGGACTGTCTCTCGGCCGGACTGTCCTTCTCTCCGTTGTGTGGAGAGTTCAGCCCGTTACCTGCAACCAACAAGAACAACAGAGACACGGCTCAGTACGTCTGAGGGACAGAGAGGGACAGTGTGAGGGACACAGAGGGACACTGAGCACAGTCCACCCACACCGACACTCAGGAACATCTTTGATTCCAGTGAGAACAGTCCAATCTACAGGAGACACAGAGGAGACTACGACAAAGAGACACTGGGAGCAGAGAGGGAGGGAGGGAGCAGGCGGCAGCAGGAAGAAAACTGAGGATGGAATACGCTCGTGAGCAAAGGAAGATGTGAGTGAACCAGACCGGAGAGCGGGGGGGTCAATGTGCAGACGACTGGGAGGACAAGTCTGAGAAATTAAATATCTCAATACTGGGACTGAGCTGTGGACATTTTCCCTCAGGACAGCTCAATAAAAGAGTTTTCTACCAGAACGTAAGAGAAATATGAATTATTATCAAACTTTCCCTGCTCTTAAAGGGACTCTCACCTTTGTTGCATTTTTACACTTTTTTTGGATAAGGTTAAATTGGTATTAATAAGGTAATGACACTCTAAAATGCAAGACAGACCCAAACAAACAATTATTTCACTCTCATAATATTTAGTGAAAACTTCAACCAATAAAATTCTTCGGACCGAAGGACCTTATTGGCTGACAGACCTGTCTGTTTGCTGCATGGACATGCAGGTTTTCCGTCTGCTTCTTGTGGCGCATTCGGGCCCGTCATCAAATGTATATAACTTACCGGTGCTTCTGAATCCGAATCCATTGCTTTGGTAAACAAAAACTCACGTGCGTGCGCGGAGGCAGTCTGCTTGTAAATAAAGTTTCTTCAAAAAAACACCGCGGATGGGAACGAGGGGGTGGGGCATTGGAGGAAGGCGGGATGATTTGAATGTGCTGTAATTCTCAAATGCAACAAAGGTAAGAGTCCCTTTAATCAATTCAGTAAGTTTTAAAATATACTGACATGTGGAAATATTAGAACTACTCCTGTACTGCATTGTTTTTCAACACGGTGCTTCTGCTCCTGTTCAGCTTCCATCTCTAAAATAAAAGAAACTGCCTTTGATTATTTCATTAATCACTAATAAAAACAACACAGCACTCGGACGTGTGTGTTTTAGCTCTGGAGGAAACTAGAGGATCGTTTCTGTTTGAGCAGCTTCACATGGTTCTGGTTCTGGTTCTGGTTCTGGTTCAGGTTCTGGTTCAGGTTCTGGTTCAGGTTCTGGTTCTGGTTCTGATCAGGACGATGTTCTCTCCTCCGTCTTCTTCCTCCTGGGGAGCGAGGGGAAGTGGGAGCAGACTGGTATGTTTTGACTGGTTGGGGTTAATCAACCAATCGGGTGCCAGTAAAGATGACAAACAACCATATTAAGCAGAAGCTGATGGACGGGAGGAACTACAAACAAAAAAAAAATTAAAAAGGCGCTAGTATTAATGAGCTCATGGGACAAACGCATCCACCCGACTCGAGGCCTGAGTGACGGGAGACAAGCGGGTCTGTGGACACCATCTACCAATCAGCTGCTCTTACTCGCTTCCTTCTCCTCCTTTTTCTCCTCCTCCTCTTTCACTTCCTTCAGCACCTCCCACGCCTCCTCCAGCTCCTCATCTGTGTGAGGCGTGTGGAGCCACTCCCAGAAATGCCTAAAGCTCCCGTCATCGTCGGGGGCGGAGCTTTCGCCGTCCGTGCGCTTTGGACTCTCGTTACCTAGGCTGCTGCGGCGGTGGGGCGGCAGCTTCGGGGGCGGGGGCCGCGGCGGGACGTTGGAGGCGGGCTTGGCCGGGCTCGCCGTCGGCGGCGGGACGGGACAGCGTTTGATGGTCCCCCCCCCTCCGCTGTCATCCTCACTGTGGGATTGGCTGTCGTCCTGTTTGAGCTGCTGCTGCTGCACGGACGAGCACAGGGACTTGGGCTGAGAGGAAACAGGAAGAGACTAAGAGTCGGCTCATTTCTCAGGTTATGGGAGACAAACTATTCTTGATTGATTGATTGATTGAATATTTATTTAAGCCTCGGAAAACACATTGAGGAATAAGACCCTCATTTACAATGGTGCCCAGGGTACAATGAAGAGTTGATACATTGAAGAGTTAATACAATGAATAAATAAGAATAAAAATAAATATGCAAATATATTTACAGTAATACAAGGTATAAAAAAAATTCGTCAGTATAAAATACTATGGCCAAGTCAACTAGCAGTTACAATCACTGCAGGAGAAGTCAGCTGTACATGAGACCAGACTCCAGAACTCCCTCAATGAAACAAATGAGCGCAACTTTAAAGATTTTTGGACCTCATTCCAAATGTAGGGTCAGGGTTCCTTATAACAGAAAGCTGTCTTCCCCAAGTTAGTGTTAACAGTAGGGGTGCAACGATTAGTCGACGTCGTCGACAAAAATCGATGACAGGAATAGTCGCTGACGAATTTACTCGTCGATGATTCGTTGGTGACGTCATAGCGCGTGTTTCTCGTGCCATGCAGTTGAACTTAACGTTGTTTTACCGGAGGTGCTGATGAAAGCAGCTGAGGAGTGAGCCATCTCGCTTCCTTCCTATCTCTGAAAGTCGCGCATGTGCAATAGCGTCAAAACACGGTCCAATGTCGTCCTCCGCTGCAGCAGCATCGCGTACCAGAAAGCAAAAAGTTCGGGAGAACTTCACCCGTAACAGCCCGAAAAAAACTACCTGCAGTATCTGTACGGCAGAGCTGCTTTGCATGGAAGCAGGACACGTGGTGTGAGGAGGAGGAGTCACGTGTGACATCGTAACGGAGACAATGCGGACTCGCCTCTGTCAGATGTTTTATATAAACGTATATACCTGTGCGCAGGATTCTAGACTCCATTACAAAAATATGGTTTAAACTTTTTATTGACGAGTTTAAAAGCGTTATGTTATCCTATTGCCTGACAAACGTCTTTTTTTAATCACAATTATTTAGTCAGAAGAAGACTTAGTTTTGTTTGTTGATGTTTTTATTGCTGTTACTTTCCCTGTCCTTTTTGTTAACAGGAAAAATGGATACTTGATTTTTAATTAATTTGTTTTATTAGCACTTGGCCTGTCCTTGCTTTTAAATGGACAAAAACGTGATTTGTCTTTTCTTTTGTGTCAACAGTACCCTTATATGCAACAAAGTTTATTTAAAGACATTTTTTTGGAATGAAGTATTAATCTTTTGTGCCTTTATTTTCAGTCATCACATGCCTCGAACAACCTCAAGCTAAATTTAAAAGCTGTTTGCTAAATAAAAGCAATTGAGAATTTGTGTCATTCATAATCCGATTAGTCGATTAATCGTTTCAATAATCGGTGACTAATCGACTATCAGAATAGCCGTTAGTTGCAGCCCTAGTTAACACACGTCAGATCTAATGAAAGCAGCTCTGGGAGCGGGTATTGAGGGTATTACAACTCCAGCTGGTGAGAGAGGAGAGGTATAGTGGCAGTAGCCCAATGATTGTTTTGTAAATATAGATCTTCCAATGACCATCCCTTTTTTCTGCCTTCTGTATTTCATTCTTAAAATGACAAATCACTGGAATAAAACAGTCCCTTGTTCATACCTTGGGCGGCAGCGGGGGGGGAACCTTCGGCCTCATGATGGTGCTCGATTTACTGAAGAGTAAGAAGACAGAGTTTAAACCTCTGATGAACAAAACACTCATAATTAAAACAGTCAAACTGAAATCTACACAGACGATTGGTATGATGTCACCACCGAGGCTATGGTCTCTCTTCCCATTATCGTAGAATCACATATTCAGAATGTATACTTATTCATATTGAGGTTTAAAAACTGTTCTGTCGGTTTCTTCACACAGACATTTATGTTTTAATAATAAATTTAGATTTGTAATGTGTTCAATATGGAAACGAGATGAGATCAGACATTAAAGTAAACTCTGAAATGAAAAGTAAAACCATAACCCGACACTGGGACAAGATCAATTCTTTAAAAGGTTAATTACTACAGATATAGCTTTTGGTAAAGTCTCTGAGAAAAGTGGAGCTGAAATTACTAGACACATTTTAATACTCCAAATTCAACTTATTCTCTGACAATTGTTTTTACTAATCTCGTCAAACAGAATATTTAATCAGTGTTTGAGCTGTAATTGTTTTTTCATTTGATTCAATACATTTTTAGGTTTTTAAGCACAGATTTATGATAAAAACCATAATTCTGACGATAGAGCATCAAGTTATTCACAGAGTCTTTATCCATTTCAGCTTATATCCTGATACTTGTTAATGACAGACAATGAAGCCATCAAACATTAAAAGAGGCTGGGAGCCAATCACAGACACACACACACACACAGACACACAGCTCCCCCCCCACCCCTTCAATAAACTGATGAGTGACAGTTTACTCTCTCAGATCTGGAAGCTTCCTGCAACACGATTGTTTAAAGGGTAGAAAACAGAATCTGAACTGAGACTGTGGCAGGATGTTGGGCTGCTCAGGGCATTTCATTACCCTGGTGGTGAAGGGGATATTACACCCAAAATATGAACTTTTGCATTATGTAAATACCCTGAAGCCGTGGCTCTGATTTCACTTTACACTAAAATATGTCACAGTCAATCAATGTAAAGGTTATTTCTATTTCTGATATCACTCGGTTGTGGATGATGCCGAAATTATTAGGTGTGAAAAGGACTTTCTGGCTTCAGTGGAAAAATATCTGTGTGTGCTGCAGATATTTGGCTTTTTCATGAGGAGAAACAAGGCAGGACGCCATAAAAACAGTTTTATAAGGGCGGGAGAAGGCAGTAGGAAGCAAACGTTACACACACACACAGCAAGGAGGCACACACACAAACAGCAAGGAGGCACACACACACAAACACACACACAGCAAGGAGGCACACAGATGGCGGCGCAAGTGAAGAACAAAACAAGATAGCAGCAAATGAGATGTCAAGGTTATGAGGAATGAAACAAAAACACGACGCACAGACCACATATTTTGTGTTTCTCAAAATATATAATGTGATGAACCAGAATCTGATTTGTATCTGGATCTAAATGGACCTAGAATTCACTTAATTTACTTAAATACTGTGGTTTTCAGTCCTGAACATGACAAACGTTTCTCCCTGTCCCCGTGTTATTTGTAAAGAACAGTAGAAACAATCTCTATCGACAGCTAGCGGTTACTTGGGGTTAGGGTTACTGTTAGTAACTGCACACAAGTAGTAACAGCTTGGTCAACACACAGTCTGTACACACACAAACACAGGTGGCATATGTGGCGTGATGGTGGGGTGTGCTGCGTAAAGATGCTCGGATGAAACCGTGAAAGACGAAGCTTTCCTCCTCGTCCTCCTCCTCTTCCTCCTCCTGAGTCGGGGGAGGAGGAAGAGGAGGAGACAAGGAGGAGAGGCTTCCACTTCTAACACTGGGAGAGAACTTACTGAGTGTGAGTTTCATCATCATCTGCACCATCATCCTCCTCCTCCTCATCATCATCCCCTAAGTGTGCCACATGGCCCCTGGGAGAGGAGGTGAAGAGAGGAGCAGGGTGGGGGGGGGGGAGGGGTGGAGGAAAGGGAGGTGAAAGAGTAGAAACAGAGGATGGAGTAGGGGAGCAGAGGAGGGAGAGATTAAGTGAGAGGGAGAATGTGAGCAAGCAAAGGGGACAGGAGATGACAACAGGAGGAAGAGGATTGGGAGGAAGAGGGGAAAGGGGAGGGAGATCTGAGTAAAGCTTGGTCCACAAATGACCTCTGACCTCTGGGCAGATCTGAAAGGACTGAATGGATTCAAACACAGAGTCTGATGTTCCCACTGAGATGGATAACCCTAACCGCTCCACAACGGACCTAGACACAATAAGCTGCTGATAATCCCACGAGCCGACAGACTCACTGTTCAGTTTAAACCCAAACAGTCCTTCAGATCCACACACTCCTCCACAACAGACTCTCAACTGTACTGCAATTTATATCCAGCACATCCTCAGGTATCAGCTCTGATCCACAGTGTAGAACTACATGAAGAACCATCGCTTCAAACTGTTCAAATCAGAGAAACACTGACTTGTATTTAATCATCTTTTAGTCAAATGTCTCCTTGTTGTTTGATGGTTGACTGAGTATTTATATTGTTCTTTTTCTGTAGAGCATCAAACCAGAACTTTCTGGTTAACGTCATAAACTGGATACTAATCTTTTTCTTGTACTTTTATAGGTAAACTGTACTTTGACAACATCAGAAACTGGAAAAGGTCTGGTAGTGAACCATCAGACGTCTCTGATATCAGAACTAATCACACCTGCTCAGCAAGAGGAACCCACTCAGATCTACAGGAGCATCCTGAACTAACATCCACCTCAGAGACTCTAAAACAAACCAAGATCTGCATCTTACACAGATCAGTAAACTCCTGCCTGACTCTAACAAGGGAGGTGAAAGGGAGAGAACCTGGGAGCAAACACACTCAACAAACCACATCATATAGAACACAACTTCTACTGCAACATCATTTTGTCATGTCATCCAAACAAATCTGTCTCTAAAACAATAAAACAATGAGGACTCCAATTTAGACCCTAAGACATTTTTTGAAACTTTGTCTATAGATACTAAAACTCTATGCAGACAATTTAATGAAACACGTTTGTTGTAACAGATCATAGAAATAGTTTAGCACAATAAGGATCGTCATCATTTTATTTCGGGGAAAATGCGAAGAATTTGGACATAGACTTGCCAGAAAAATTGCTAAATACACCCACTGCAGCTTTAGGTAGGAAAGTGTATTTATTTATGTGTGTGTGTGTGTGTGTGTGAATGCACACATGAGAGTGTGTGTGTAGGCCATGCTCTGCAGGAAGCTCCTATGAAGCGCAGCCTTCTCCTGGTGCCAGCAAAGCGTGACGCAAGCCGCAGAGGAAAGTAAAACCCAGAGAACCACGACAGCCTGAAGTCAATGCAGCAGCGTTAGTTGCGTGTGATTGGCCTGATTAGTCCTGCCGTTAACAATGATTGGCTGATGGGTGGGCGTGGTTAGAGGACCAGCAAATCAAGGAGGAGGAGTCTGACTTACCTCTGCTTGAGCTCTTCCTCCACAGATTTGAGGAGACTCCTGTTAATTGAGAGAAAAGCACAGACAAGTTTGATAAAGAGGTAAAAAAAATAGAGTGTCAGAGTTTTGTTAGAATGAAAAAAATCGATGTGCTTCTTCGCTGGTTTCTTCTACGTGTTTTGTCATCCTGAGATATTCACATTCTCTTTGTTTCCTCCAGTTATCCGTCTATCATCCACAGACACGCAGACACTTTTCCAGCTGTATTCACTTGGACATTTCCGATAATTTTACATGGGAGCCGGCAGGAAAAGTTCAAGAATATCTCAAACATTTGTCTTCTCTCACAAACAGTCCCTCCGTAAATAAAAAGGTCTGAAAGCAGTTGAAGTCGATTGAAGTCGGCTAGAAGCTAAACGAAAATAAACTAAGACAGATGTAACAGCAGATGAAGGAGCAGGAGAGCAACCAGTGGAAGAGATTCTCAGGAGCAGAGAGTCGAGACTCACTTGTTTCCTCCCAGTAGACTCGGTGAATCATGCCCATAGTCCAGCTGCAAGTCCTACGAGACAGACAAGAGACATTAGAACAGAGACACAACATCTCACCACAGGCTCACTAGAGAAGATGCTGTGTAACTGATTTCTCCGAGGCCACAGACGGAGCTGAAGCTTTTGGTCACGTGTGTCACTAAACTACATTAGAACAGTGTCCACTGCTGAAACACTGGTCTAATGCCAGAGTACTGCAGAGGCTGTTAGTGAATCAGCCACAGTGACAGTTAAACAGCTTGATAGAAATAACAGGATCCCCATAAAACAGCAATTTATTGTTCATAACCACAGACATAACAAGGCTGAATACTGTGTGTGTAAAGTTCACTTTGTGTTTGATTGAATGCAATTCACATTGTGGCCTCTTGAAGATGTTAAATATACAAAGCTCATAGTTTTGATAGAGAGGATGTTTGGTTACAAAGGATTGCAGATAAATTTAAAACTGTTTTTAAACCTGTTGTATTAAATTAAAGGTGCAAGAGAACTAAACAACTGAAATTCAACTAAAACAAACTGGAAGTGTCTCTTTCTCTGGATTTCTTTTGAAGAAGAAGTTGTTTTTAAAACTAGATTTATATCTACTTATGTGATAGTCATCCAACGGGTGTTTGGTGTGTGTATATATAGGCAATGATTATATATATAATAAGTTAAGTATTTCAAACACATTTTAAAAAGCTTGTTGATTACGTGTTGGATGATAAAGTGTAAAGTTCCTGCAGCACATTTCAAAGCAGGTTCATGAGGCTGCAGGTCGACAGCCACAATGTGAACGCAGCTTTGTGTCACACAGACATTTTTTAAAGATAATGACGTAATGCAACAAGCATGCAGAGGGAAACACACAAACTGCAGAAGAACAGAGAGACACACAGACATCATACAGCCACACACACAGACACACACACACACAAACACACCCACACAAACACACCCACACAAATAAGGCCTCATTGCTCTGGTCAACTACAGGACGCAAGAGGTTAGAGAACACATAAGCAGTAGTGTGCAGAAGAGAGGCACAATCTGTAGAGAGAAATATGAGAAGATATACGTGGAAAAAACATCAAGTGCAATACTGCAAAAAACTAAAAAGGTGAGTGTATGTTTATAAATATCAAAATAAAAGCTAAATAAAACCGTAGACTGTAAATAAAGGTGGACGACATATTGCACATCTGTCCCACCGATACATCTGCCACCAATCAATAGTCAAAACATTAACGTCAGTGTGATAAGGACTAATTCAAATCACAGGGAAATGTATTCAACCTGAACTTTTAACCTGGGCCATTACCCATCCATTAACATGGAGGAGGCAGGGTTTGTGATTTATTCTGGAGGCGATAGAGATAAATTGGATTTGCCTATGAGGAGCTGGGATGTCGTCCATCTCTTTCTACCATCTACAGTACAAACCAGTGACTTTATATGAATGTGGCTGAATCTAATGTTTGTTTATCTGAAAACAGGAAAACAACAACAACATCACTAAGGACGCTTGTCACCATGACGACTACAACACCAGTTAGTGAGACAAAACACAAAACCAAAGGCTGGAAAAGGAAGAACAGAATGAGCAGTAACAGATGGATGGACCAGAATAGATGGAACAAATATGTGAAAAGGAACAAAAATACACGTTGGACATCGAGCAGCCAAAGCAATCAGCACTGTGGAAAATGAAAAAGAAGAGCGTGAGACAGTTTGGCTCAGGAAGAGCCGGACGAAGGACAAGAGTTTGTCCTTCAGAGACACAGAAACACGGAGAGAGTGAGACAAAGGTTCAACAGAGGAGGCATCGGGTTAAGGTTGAAAGTAAAAAGAAAGAAAAAGGCCAGTGTAGGTGGACAGAGGGAGACGCCGAAAGAGAGAGAGAGAGAGAGACGGATAGAAAGAGTACTACCAGATTAGATCTCGCGGTATAGTAGAGCTCCTCAACACAGTCCAGATAGGGCTCAGATTCACACTGGTCAGCAAGACAGAGCGAGAGAGACCTCAGTTAATATATTAACCTGGACCGATGGAGGGAACGGGGGGGGGAGGACACAGTTGCAAGAGTGAGGATGACGAATGAAAAATGGATTAAGGCCAAAAATGGGCTATGAAGACAGAGGCGGAGGTAGATACTGGATTATTAATCTGAAGAGCTGAGGGGCTGGATGGGAGCTAGATTACACGAGGGGTGGATGGAGGTTGGAATAAATTGCGGCAGATGGGGAAAATCAGGAAACAGGGGACAGACATTAATAAAATATACATAAATATATAAAAACAGGAGCTATACGACGTACATCAAATGTTATCTCGGAGTATTTCTTTGAATTCAGACCACATATTACCTTAATCCATTTTTCTGAAGGGTTGTTTTGATATGTTTTTGTTTAGTTCTAAACATGCTGAACATTACTCTGCATTCAAGTCTGTAGATGCCACAAAATGCTACTGATAACACTTATATTTAGTAACAGTTGCCAATTAATAATCCATTGGAGAATTGATGATTTATTGATTTCAAAAGGCTACACATTGCACTGTCATCTGGAATGGATGGATGTCTAAGAGGTAAAGAGCACACGAGTCAGCAGAGAGAGAGCACGTCATCATATTACTGTGGATGAGAGAGAGACTGAAGGACCAAGGGATGAAGGTCACCGAAGGTCACAGAGGTGACTGTGTTTTAACAGAGACTAAACGGAGGGACATCCTGTCAGAGAGGAACAAGGCTCTGACTCGAGTTCAGGATTGATCATCTCGTGGGAGGATGAAATAAAAAAGGGAGTTTGTAGTGAAGGTGCAAACAAAGTGTAGAAACTGTGGAAGGCAGTGAGGGAACGGAGGATTTCAACCAGACACCGTGAGTGTGTGTGAGCCCGGCACCAGCCCACCAGCCCACCAGGGAACCCTCTCTTCTGAAGGGACAGATTTGACTCATATTCAGACTATTATAATTTGTGTTGTTTTATCTAATGTTCAGAAAACACCTCTCTTCCTCAAACTGTCCACTGCTGCAGCTCCTCTAATCAGCCTCTGTCTGAAACACTTCTCTTAGATCCTGTCTCTTCAAGAAAATTAATCTAACAAGCAGCTGTGGCACAAATAATACACATTAACTGACTGAGACTTTTTATCTGTCAAAACTAGGCTAATATAAATGAACCACTTTTAAATCTATCCATCTGCTAAGGAAGTTAGCGAGTGGATCCTGTCAGATTCGAGATCAGGTCCAAGGTGGATTTCTTATCCTCCATCATCCGGGGTCTGTACCCGGGTCTGTTCTGAGATCAGATTCCCTACTGACACTTTCCACTGTGGTAGATTCAGAGAGGACTGTGTGGACGGGCTTCCTGTTCAGGTCAACATAGATCGGTCAGGGTGCTTCCTGTGAGTAGGTGAGGATCGGCCATGCCGGCAGTGGTGAGGTGACGAACACACAAACCATATAGTCCCACTCACAGACACAGACACACACACATAGACACATAAGACACAGATCAAACTCACCGGCTCGTGGTGCGGCTCCGTCTCTTTTCTCAACGGAGGATCAAACTTCACCTGACCGACTGAGAGAGACACACAGACACACACAGAGGTGAAGGTTGTAGGAGTGTGGGTCACTTCTGTGGGTTTATAACACAAAACCACTACGTGTGTTCATGTTTTCATTGTGTGAACACTCACAGTTAATCTCAGACAACGTCTTCCCCTCCCTTGTGCTCCTGCTGGTGGAACGAATACGATGAGGAACAGAGACCGGGGACTGTAAGGAAGGAGACACACACACACACACAGACACACACACACAGTCAAGTGGCTGTTCAAAGAATACACACAGTGGAGCCGTGTGCACTGCACTTGAGAAGATTACAATAGCGCTATAAAAAAAATACTTTAATCCCACTGCTATTTCCTGTGGGTGGGATTTGATGACACAGCAGAACAGTCAGCTGCACTCTGCAACCAGGAAACCACCAAAAAATAGCAACAAGGCCGAAGATAAACACAAACCTTCCCCGGCAACAACATCAACAACTCCTGTTGTGTAGCTGTCCTCATGGCTAAAGGATTCTCTTCAACTTTGACCATAAATATATGAAAGAAGGTTTTGGTGTAAAACTTTTCTTTATTTGCAGAGAGACAAACTCTTGATAAACATAAAAATATTTTAAAAATCTAAGGTATAACAATTACCTCCTCATCGTCTTTGTGTAGAGCATAAGCTTTATATCATTATATATTGGACTTTCTCTATATTACTATCCAAAACTATATTGCAATAATTATCGATATGGTTTAATTACCCAGGATTATATATTTAACAAATCAAACTACAAAGACATTTATGTTTATATCAAAATCTCTTTGAATTAATGTCCAGGATATTTTATTTTAAAATGTAAACTCAAAACACAGCAACCTCAAAACATGCTTGTAGAAAACAAACCAAGGTTGCACAAAGAGAATCAAAACTCAAAATCTGCAGCTGAGAGAAACCAACTGGTTTGTAGCTCATGGTTAGTAACTGTAATGGCAGAGGTGGATAAAGATGGCTTCCACAACAGACCCCACCCATCCCATAATGCATCCTGTATTTCCAAATGAAGAGATGAAGTAATTTAAACTGTCTGAGACTTCCAGTACAGTTTGACCTGGATGTTCAATCTAAGCTGCATTCTGATAATCTGCCACACGTTGGAAACCATCTTTATGAACCTGGACACGTCTGGATTTCCCAGCTGCTGTCGTCAGAACCAGAATGAAAACCTACAAAACCAATATGGCTGCAAGGCATCTGAAGAGCGTTGTCATGGAAAGTGACCATAGTTTTGTACAATGTGTGCAGGGTAAGTGTGTGTCATTTATAAAGTTTTCATTATCCATTAATATGCAGTTTATGCATCAGATTAATTGATCAAGAGTGAGAAATACATTTTTTGTTACAGACTGTGGTGATGTTATGAAATGTCAGGTTCTGTTTGTCCAACAGTCTTAAAACCAAAGACACTCACTTCATTATCAAGTGAGACAAAGAGAAACATGAGAAATAATGAACATAGTGTTGCACTCGATGCAGATGAACTGACTCATCAATTAACTAATCACTGTGGATATGATCTGTAATATTCCGTCATAGTTAATTGAGTGAAGTCAAATTGTGTTTGTGTGATTCAGGAGCTGATGAAGTGATGCCTGGCACGTTGAGGTAATTATGCAATCGCCACGGTAATCCATCACCGGTCTGAACACAACATGCCAACGTCAGTTTCCATGGCAACACCCGTCAGAGCTCATCTGAATGAAATCAACTTTCATTCATTCAGTTCTGTGGTTCTCCTCCAAGTCAAAAAAACAGAAAAGCAACACAACCGATGCCATTGGTTTGTTAGAATGAAATCACTGCAGACACCGCAGCCCACGCCGGTACCTTCCTCCGGGCCGCCAACCGGGGGGCGCGCCGGGCACCGGGGCTTATGGGTAGGAAATGACCCCGGTACTTAAACTGAGGGGGAGGTGGAGAATAGGGGGGGCGGAGACAAAAAGAGAGAGAGAGAGAAGAGAGTGGGAGAGGAGGAGAAGAGAAAGAAAAGGAGGGAGGAGAAGTGCTGCAAGGAGGAAGAAAGAGGAAGAGGAGCAGAGGAACATAGATGAAAGAAGAAAAGCACAGAGTCAAAGAAAGGGAGGAAGAGGAAGGAGGGGGTGGAGGAAGGACAAAGATCAGAAAGATGAGTCACACGTGAGAGGGAACAGAGGAACGTCGGCTGAGGTGAGAGAAGTCAATTTAATGAAGGAAATAAAAACCGTCAAGGACAGAAGAACAATGTTGAGCAGAAGGAAAAGAAGAAAAGAAGTGAGATCCAGCAAAAATATGATCATTCCTCTGAAAACACTTTTAAATCTTCTCTTTGGAGGAAGCTCAATCTCAACAGAAGGTCAAAGGTTACCTCGGGTTCGGGGTCCTCGTCGTCGAAGTCGTTGAAGGTGCTGTGGTCGGGGTTGTTGGATTTGTCCAGCAGCTCGATGGCCAGCGTCCTGCTGAGCGGCTGGGACACAAACGGGTGCTGGACACCAGAGGGACGGACAATCAGAAGGAAACGAGAATCAGGTTATGTTTCAGAAATAATTTACCACTGAAGCATTGTCTGAATAAATTGTCTAATCTTAAACGAATCTGTTTGTGTTTGTGTGACAGTGTAGTTTAATGTCTGACCTGCAGCAGCTTCTCAGCTGTGGGCCTCTTCTTTGGGTTCTTGGTCAGAGCAAGTTTGACAAAGTGGTGGAAGATATTTGTCCTGTTTGTGCAGCAGAGAAAAGAACAGAAGAAGAAGAAGTTAACTTTGCGCCTGTGGTAACCAGAGAGTCACAGATTGATTAAAGTGAGTGACATCAACAGTAGGTTTACAGCAAATGCATCTCATCAGTACAGAAAGACCAGTGAGTGACAGGTGGGTCTCTTACCAGTGGGGTTTATCTTTCAACTTGGGAGGCTGGAAGTTGCTCTTGGTCATTAGGAACAGAGCCCTGTGGGGACAGACCAGAACATGAGGATCCACGGCTTGCTCACGCTCACACACACACACTCTCTCTCTCTCTCTCACACACACACACCTCATGGGGTGCAGGTCGAACATGGGGGGCTGTAGCTCGGCCAACTCGATTGCAGTGATGCCCACAGCCCAGATATCACAGAGCTGGTTGTAGCCTCCTTTCCTCTCCACTGCTGCGACCTCTGGAGCCATCCTGCAGAGGGAGACAGGAGGACGGCGGGACAGTGAAATCCCCAGAAGGACGGACTGGGAGTAAAACGTGTGCTCATTTCCACTAAGCGCAGAATCAGGTTAATTAAACAGCTAAATACAAGAGCAGACCTGGAATTTTCTAACAGTATTTCCCTGCAGCGGCAGAGAGTTCCCACCACGACCCAGTTGTACAACTCTGTGACTTCTCCGTGACCTCAGTTGTGTTGGACTCCCTCTGGGGAATACTACTCATTCCTGGTTGGTTCAGGTTTTGAGAAGAAGTGAATACTCTGGTTTCACTTCAGCTGCACAAAAGGGAAACTTCAGCTAATGCAATAAATGCATGAAATCCAGAAGTGAATGCGATAAATGCACGAAACATGTTGGACGAAGAACTTCTGGTATCTTTCTGTAGCATGAACCATGAGACAAATTCCTTCATTCTGTAACTTATCAACTTCCTGCACGTTCTCCAGCCGAGTGGAGGCATCTGCATCTCGCATGCCTGAGGAAAATAAGCACAACTCACCAATAAGGAGTTCCAATGAATGACTTCCTCTTGGCGAGGGTTGCTGTGATCTGGGCCGATACACCAAAGTCAGCTAGGGAGAGAGAACGGGGTCAGAGACGAGGTAAAAACAGGGAGAAGAGAACAGGAGAGAAGAATGAAAGTGAGAATAAAACAAGGGAAGGAGTAAACGAATAGAACAGAAATTATTACACAAAGGGGAAAAGGAGAGCGCGTAAACAAGGCCGTTCAGCTTCGGTCTCCTGAAGCAGAAGCAGGTTCCTCTCACCTAGTTTCACGTAGCCGTTGTCTGTCAGGAGGATGTTGGCTCCCTGTCAGGAGACAACACAACCATCACACTTCAGATCACATATGAAATGGATCAATATGAAATGTGGATCAATATGAAATGTGTCTCCAAAAGTATTTGGGGATCAAGTTTAATTGTTAATATTGCAGCAGCCTGTGCTCTTACTCCAGTTTGATGAATTGACAGAACACATATTCATGGTCTTATGTAACAGAGATAGATGTTTTTAAACTTTCTGTGGATTTGAAAACAATGTGAGAATTCTCAATATGTCCACTTCCAGACATATGACTCACAGGAAGTACAGTAGACTTCACAGAACCATATGAAATGTATTTCTCATATTCCAAACATTTAACCCCAAAACTCACCTTGATGTCTCTGTGCATTTTGCCTTTGTTGTGTAGATAGTACAAACCCTGAGGACAGAAACTATATATTAAAATACTTGCAAAAGGAAATATTAAAATTTTTAAATAATCATGAAATCCATATGCCTGGTAGAATGGATGTATTTGAGTTAGCAGCTAGAGCTCAGCAGAGGACCGCTCTACTAAAATATGCTTCTCTGTTTATTCCTAATAATAAACGTACCAACAATGATATGAATACAGTGTTATGATATGAATACAGTGTGTATGATATGAATACAGTGTGTATGATATGAATACAGTGTTATGATATGAATACAGTGTTACGCTACCTGCAGGGTCTCACGTGACATGTAGGCGATCTGTGACTCGGACAGAGGCCCAGTGACTGCAGGAGGGAAACAAGGACACAGAGAGAGGGAAGGACACGGAGGATGGATATAAGAGTTCTATAAATAAATAAACAACACAGTTAATATCAAAGTGTGTGTGTGTGCTTGTGTGTGTGTGTGTGTGTGTTACCATGATATATGTCCTGTAGAGAACCTCCTCCACAGTACTCCATACTGATCCATAACTTATCTCTCCTGCACATACACAATAAACAGTTCATCTCAAAACACACATGTAAGCTGTAAATGCAAAACACGGTAAAATGGAACTTATCAACAACATGCACTTTGATAACAACCATAACTTAATACACTTACCGGAGATAACTTCCAAAATAGGCAACAATGTTGGAGTGTTTACAGTCTTTCATCATAATAATCTCCTGCTGGACGACAGCAAAGTCCTCACCTGCAGGGACAACATGTGTTAAACACAAACACACACATCATATTAAAGTCATAATCTGGTATCTTTATGCTTGATCTGGTTATTTACAAAGCCACAGAACAGAGAAGTGGATTTGTATTGAATTAAGTGTATCCACAGTGTGTGTGTGTGTGTCTTTGTGAGGAACATTTATGAGCCTAGAACCTACGGAGTGAGGACATTTTGGCTGCTCCTCACTTTCTGAGGGTTGAGACTTGGTTTTAGGGTTAGAACTAGGGTTAGGTAAGGGATTTAGTTGTGATGATTAAGGTAAAGGTCTTTATTTGTGTGTCAATGAGTGTCCTCACTAAGAGAGAAGTACAAGTATGTGTTAGTGAGTCTAAACGATGGCGGGCAGACTCGTAGCAGCCGGTTCCAAAGGATGAAGAGCAGCCGAGCGGGTTTCAACATATTTTCCTTTTTTAAATCCCACATTTAAAGACCTTAATTATTTGCTAGCAGCTCGATGGAAGTTCCATACTTCCTGGGACCTACACTGCTTTGTTTGTTTTCTTTTCATTATTAATATGAGCAGGAACAGAAGATGGAAAACAGATGAAGGGACGGAGAGTTAAGTGATGGAAGGAAAAGTCTCTATACGTGTAGGAGGGTGAAAAAAGAGCCTGATGAAGGAAAAAGGCCGAACGGAAAAAGAGATGAGAGGAGGGAGAGAAAACCAGACGACCACAGAAAAGAGACGAGAACACTCACCCGGTTCCAGTTTGATGACTTTGATAGCAGCCAGCTCCCCTGTGTTTACATTGCGAGCCTGAAGGGGGGGGCAGAGGAGAGAAAGGGAGTGAGGCTTTGAACCAAAACTCATTCTGGTCAAAGTTATTCATGACACTTCAGCATAGAGCCCTGATATGAGTTTCCCTTTTAAAACCTACATCTGCCCTCGGTGCAGAAGCAGAAAGGAACAATGACCTGGACCAATGACGTCACAACAGGAAGTCATCACACAGGGAACTGTTCCAATCAGATACAAGCTGGGACACATTCACACTTATTCTGTTTACCTGACAATCATCAGGAAGGGGAGTAACGTGTAGTTTAGTGTTTGGACCCCTGCAGTGAAGCTGGAGCTGTAATCAGGACTTGTCTGAATGACTAGATCTGAACTAGAAAATAAAATGCACAACTTCTGAACATGAGAAACTAATTAAAGTCATTGTAATGTACTTGCCGATGTATTTGAGGCCTATTGGAATTTTTAAAACTCTGCATCAGCATCTCTATCACTTGGGCTGTTGTATTTTGTTATGAATAAATGTTATTTCTGTTTCACTGCTGAAGGCGGTTTCGTCTCATGTCCTCACAAGCCAGACTGTGACAAACGCAACCAGAAAACTAAATGTGACCCAACATGTTGTTTGCAGTAGAAACAGTCAAATTCGTTCACAACATATCAAACGAGGAGGTGACAGAGAGAGAGAACGTACGGCCCACAGCAGGAAATCAACACTTTGCCTTTATTCCTGAAAAGCCGACATTTGTGTAAAAGTGTGTCTCTGTGATCCAGAGGCTGGATTTCTATTAATAGTGGACTGTGTTGACTTTGAGCAGCAGCGGTGCATGTCGGGGCGCGAGTTGAATTCTATATGAAACCAACATGAATAAAACATGACATGGTTTTCAGAGGAGGCTCGGTACTGCACGGCCAAGAATGTGCAAGTACGACTGTGTGACATTACATAAGTCAGTGTGAGAAAATGGGAAGGAGAGTGTGTCACAAGGAGAGAGAGAGACAGAGAAACAGTGAGCGAGAGAGAGAGAGAGAGAGAGAGAGAAAAGCTTTTTGAAGTTAACTGATAAAACTGTGAATTTCAACACCAGAGGCAAAGCAGCAGCTTCAATATCTTTTGAGTTTCTTCCACAGTAGTTGTTTGGTTTCACTCCCTCTAGTCGGACAGAAACTCCCCCCCACCCCCCACCCCCCCCATACCCTGATCCTTGCTGTGGCCTTGCTCCCATATTTACCCAACTCGCTTACAGACATGTTATCTGGTCACTTCATTCATCAAACCTCTATCACTGGAGAACTTTTCCATTTTCAAAATCGAAAACGTATAGATTTTCATAGCGAGCGTTTCAAATTCTCATTTGTTTTATGCTATTAGATTTAAACACAGAGTTAATTTCTTATATTGAGTAAATAAATAAGTGTCTTCAACAGTTTCTTATGAGGTTAATGAATTCCAGAAAATGACTTGAGGTGAGAAGATATTAAAGAAATCTCTCCGAGCGTTTCCCCTTCATTAGCAGGACAGTATGTGTGAAACAGAGACAGAGACAGAGACAGAGACAGAGACAGAGAGAGAGAGAGAGAGAGAGAGAGAGAGAGAGAGAGAGAGAGAGAGAGAGTCACTAAGCAGAGAGCCAGGTTGGACCTGAACCTGTCCCGCTGAGGATACGAGAGAAGCTTCGAGGTAGAAATAATTCAGGATCAGTTCAGCGATGCGTGATGTGAACTGCAGAGTCAGCAAAAGCAGTGACCACCATTAAAGTGAAGGAAGTTAGTGTCACAAACAGAAACCGACTTCCAAAACAAGACGGCAGAGGACTGTCAACACAACAGCACCGAGGAGACGATATATAACGTAAACTCAGGGACAACTACATGAAAAAACCCACTATGTATAGAGAGTTTCCTCTCAAGTGAAGACGAGCAGAGGCCGAGGAGGAAGGACAGGGACACCAGGCCCCTCCAAAACAAAGCCATGACGTGGGGGGGGGGGGGACAACGAGATACAAAGAGACGCAAAGAGACGAGGGGACGAGCGAGGCCGAGACAGAGCGTCTTCAGTCAGCAGACAGACCAGAGATGAGTCATGGAGCTCAGAGACGATGTTACTGGTTACAGCACACAGCCTGACTGACTGACTGAAGGGCTGAGGCATGCCATCTGCTGTCACTGGGGGGGGGGCAGGGTGGGGGGCAGGGGGGTTTGAACACCAGTCGCCCGAAACGCCTGCTGCACTGAAGAGCCCTGGAGCAACAGCCTGGGTTCCTCTCTGAAAACCATTACCTCGGCAGGCTCATGCATTCATGCACATTAAAAAGTCATAAATGAGAGACGGGCGTGAGAAGAAGACCAGTGGAACCAGCCCAGTAACAAGGGACCCTGTGATCACGTGGACCAATCAGAGACCACCATGAGGACTGTACACAAACTTCACCTGGCTCAACACAAGTGACACATTTTTCAGTAACTTACAATAGTCAAAATGATGATTTAAGTTACTCGTCCCTGAGGCCTAAAAAACAACAATCTTTACAGCGTAGTCTCACTCAATAGGTCGTCAGGGCCCAAGAGGTCAAGGGTCAAGGGGTCCAGAGCCTCTCTATGAAGGGACTGTTGAACTTTCTCATTGGGAGGTCAATCAGATGACTACAGGTCAACACACAGCAACCACACAGACACAAAACAACCCAGAGAGGTTAACAACAACAACAATAACAACTAGGAGAAGTGTTTGCAGTTGAAATTATGAAAAAATCAATTACAAGGAGACGCAAAATCCACGTTTTCCTTCACTTTCAGACGTCTGTGACAAAGGGCCCGAAGTCTCAAAACCCAGCACTGCTTAACAGTGTTTGACACTCGGCAGAACTTACGTAATTTGACATAACAACAAAAGTGGCTGATTAATAAAGAAATGCACACAAAGTGAGAAACAGTCAGAGGAGAGAGTTGCTTCAGTGAACAGTGCTGGCAGATCAGCAGAGGTAAGGGAGAAACTTAGCTGACATTAACACCTCCATCAGGCAGTGTGTGTGTGTGTGTGTGTGTGTGTGTCTCTGTCTGTGTGTGTGTGTGTGTGTGATGCACTCAGCATATGGTCAGCCCAGTGGAGGATCAGTGTAGCATTTCACTCTCTACTCTCTCTGACCATGACAACAAACAAGTGACCTCAGCAGAAGCTGCTCAGCATAATAATCATCCCACTCAGCTGCAGGCGCTCAGGAACTATTCACAACTGAAACAATAGAGAAATAAATACACATGTAGATAATGTGATTTCATTTTAAGGATGTTTTCCATTTTATTTCACTCAAACTGAATTATTGTGGTTTTCATAGCAGCTCTGACTTTACAGTTAATCCACCTGACACCATTCAGTGTGTGATTCTACTCCTGGTGTGATGAGCCAACTCCCAAAAGGTCAGAGGTCATGCTAGTGTGGGGGTTGTCTTGGTGATGGTCATACTAGTGGTGTGAGTCAGCAAATATCACCAGATTATGTTAACATTTACTGTACTGATTTGAATGTTAGTACACTATAATTCAACTTAATTTGACTTTATTATACAGAGTAAATGTAATGATATTGAAAGAGTGCCTTTGTATTTGTATTAATTAGAATGAGGGCGGGTGCCTAGAGCTGCTCTCTCAACCCATCACTGGAAAAAAGAATAATATCCCTTTGACTAACATCATGTATGGAAAGTACCTGCGCGAATTAAAAGATGCAAAAGAATGAGTTTTAAGTTATAGAAATCTTGAATCTCTCCTTCATTCACCTCACAATGGTTTGGCCCAGTAAGTTCCAGGACTGAACCAACACACACCCACACACCCACACAACATATCTCATCGTCAATCAGTCTCTTGACATGTTAGAACCCTCACTAATGGGTTGACCCTGTGAAACACACAGGTCCAGGTCCAGCAGCCCAGGGACCCAGGCCTGGTGCTGGACCTGTGAAACACACAGGTCCAGGTCCAGCAGCCCAGGGACCCGGGCCTGGTGCTGGACCTTTGAAACACACAGGTCCAGGTCCAGCAGCCCAGGGACCCGGGCCTGGTGCTGGACCTGGACCTGTGAAGCACACAGGTCCAGGTCCAGCAGCCCAGGGACCCGGGCCTGGTGCTGGACCTGGACCTGTGAAACACACAGGTCCAGCAGCCCAGGGACCCGGGCCTGGTGCTGGACCTGGGTGTGAGGGCGTCGCCCGGGGCCTCGGCTGCAACAGAGCTCGGCTGTTCACTGCTTTTCATGGGATCTTTCCAGGAGATCTGAGGCTGCAAACAGGTGACTTTCCAGACACAGCCACACTCCTCTGACCTTTGAGGAAATCAAAGCATTGAACCACGACCAGCTTCTTACTTAACAAGAGAATGCAGCTTTTTTTCCCGATTGGGCTCAAGAAGCAAACGGATCCATTCACAACCTGAAGAGTCCACATGCTGCCGGGGCCCTCGGTCAAATCAAGACAAGGAACTAGCTCTTCTTTAATTTATCATCTTATCAATCCTTTCTAGGAAGAGAGGGATCAACACTTGCTCTCTATCACAGCGTGCAACCAACAAACATCCTGTAACTATAAGAACGGAGTTAAAAGAGCAGGATTCAATGTGTGTAAGAACGGTGTTCACAGCTAAACCATTACAGAGCAGGAGAAACAGTGGAATGACAAATATCTTAAAGGTATCTGGTCTAAGTGTGGGAACAGATTGTGTTGAGTTTACTTTCGAATGTCAGCCTCATGCAAACAAGTTTAAAATATGAACAGGTGCATGTTAAAGGTATTAATGTGACCGGGAGCTTTAATGGGAGTTTAAATGTTCCTTGTAGAGTAAATCATTTATTTGGATATGTTGAGTGAGGTGATTGACAGCAGCAGCTTCTGTAACTGAGTGTTAAACCTGCTGAGCAGAAGCACAATGCTGTAAATATGTGTGTGTCTGTGTGTGTGTCTGCGGGGGAAGGCCACAGACTCCTTGACACCATTATTTCTTTTGTGTTGACCCAGCATGCAGAGAACACACATACCAGCACCGTCTGTACACAAGACATTTTCCAAAGCAACATCAGCCTATTGCACATGTTTTGTTAATTATATTTCGTACCGAAGCAAATGCAAGCGACAGGATGTGTCAACCTACTTTATTAACATGGTGCTTTAAATAGCTGGTCACACCCTGGCTCAAAATAATGTGAACCACTCCGCACCAGTCATGTGTTGACATTGTTAAACACACTAAGTGCTCAGAGCAGGAGATAAACAAGTCGGCTGGGACATCAGACTAATGAACTTAAAATACTCAAAATTAACATTAACATTTTAGAACATTCAAACTTTTCTGCACTTTTAAAAAGGAATGGTGTTTAGTTAACTACACAATGGAAGGCCTGTGACTTGATGTAAAGTTGCTTCAGAAGTTTGTTGTCACTGGTACATCTGGTTTTGTCCCATGCCAGTACAGTGTGTCACTAACTAGTTATCAATATGTCACTGCACCAAAGGAACACACACAAAACCCTGCACAGCACATTACTTGTACTTGTCAGACAGGAGCCCTGGGTGCCAGGACCAGGACCAGGACCAGGACTCAATGTCCCCTCTTGAGTCCAGGCCAGCGAGGATCTCTGGATCCTGACTACAGGACCAGGACTGCGTGTCCACCTCGGACAGAACACAACTGGAAGGAAAACAGGATGATTGTGGGCCCGCAGATTCTACTGCCACTGCACCGCCATCTGTCCGTGTGTGTGTGTGTGTGTGTGTGTGTGTGTGTGTGTGTGTGTGTGTGTGTGACGGTACAATCATCTGGTTAGTGTGTGTGTTGTGCCGCAGCGCTCTGCTCCATCGTCTTCCTCTGCTGGAGCATGTGGGAAACAATAGGACACGAACACACACACACAATCACACAGGGAGGAAGTGAGGATTCGTGCATTCCTGGACCATGGCTGCCCAGCTGTCCCCCCCCACACACACACAAACACACACACACACACACACAGGTCTCACCAGAGGAAACAGTCACCATCACTAAGTGTATTACTGTAAAGAAGTCTTAAAAACATTAGAAATATATGGATGCTTAAAAATACACGTTGACCCGATCTACGGACGATGGTCTTCAGCTTCACTTTCATGGATGTTTGTCTTGGTATCAAACCAAAGCTCATAAGAAAAATCTTCCCCTTTAAATGTGAGACAGCTTACATGTTGATGCTGTTTCAGGGGATTCAAATATGAAATTCATCCAACACGTTCAGCCAAATGTGCCGTCTGATCATGTTATTTTTATTAATGTTGATAACAAGCCTCCAGTAACCATGTCAGCCTGAATACAAAAAGAGAAGTCACCAAGGGACGGGTAGCAGCATTTGCCCCTGACGTAAAGTCCAAAAATACCCCGTGGCCTGGAGTGTTTCAAGAGGACACAACAAGGCCACTGATATTGATTTGTCATGAACTGATCTGTGTCCCCAGGGAGGACAGTCGTCTTCCTCTGCCGCCTCCATCCGACGCCACGAGCACCGTCAACTTGACAAAAGTACTGTGTACTGGTGAGAATCAGAGGTATGCCAACGTTAGAAAAGATCTCTTACTGTTAGTTGTTAAGTGATCAGAAGATGAACTGGTCGCCAAAAGGCCTAATGTATATAAAAGCAATACCATTGATCTGAACCCACATTTGGCCGAGGGCTCAGACATGGCAGTGGACAGGAGGTCACAGTGAGATCCTGAAGACCAGAGGGAGAGGACTCGTGGTACGGTTTGTACTAAACCCACTTGGACTGGAAAAGGAAGTATTGGCAGACACTGGAGGGGGGGGTGCACTGTGCAGCCACACCTGCACAAATATGACCTTCATGGAAGAGTCACCACAAGAAATCTTTTCCTGCTACCTCAGCAAAAAAAACCAGGACATTTGCAAAGCACCAGTGAACTGCTGAGGTTAAAAGGAGAAAGATCCACAAGAGAAGGTTTGAGAGGAAGCAGGTGCATCGTCTCACGTGAAGCACGGAGGTGAACGGATCCGGCTCTACGGGTTGTGGTGCAGCCGGTGGTGTGGGGAACATTTCACCAGTAGAAGAGCTGCTTGGCACTAACAGTCCACCAAACTAATCGTCAGTGAAAACCTGTGGACAGACCTCAGGTGCTTGTAAGAAGGGCCAAACGTCTCATGGACCTAAAAGTCTTTTGCAATGTAGAAAGTGTAAAAGTACAAGAGTAACTTCAGCTGTTGCAGTTTTTACATTTACACCCATGGAGCCGGTTTCCAGAGAAATGAATTGAGCCAATTCTTAGTGTTTTATCTCTTATGGCAAACCCTGACAAAGCAGGACTGCAAAAGAAAGAGTGCTGCAGCTCCCCGGCTCCGCCAAGAGAAAGAGACAAATCAATACAAATCCTATCTGAACTGTCGGTGAGGGAGCCGGGCGGTTCCAGAACGAGAGCCGGCCGGTTCCAGAACGAGAGCCGGCCGGTTCCAGAACGAGAGCCGGCCGGTTCCAGAACGAGAGCCGGGCGGTTCCAGAACGAGAGCCGGCCGGTTCCAGAACGAGAGCCGGGCGGTTCCAGAAGGAGAGCAGGAGAGCCGGCCGGTTCCAGAACGAGAGCCGGCCGGTTCCAGAACGAGAGCCGGCCGGTTCCAGAACGAGAGCCGGCCGGTTCCAGAACGAGAGCCGGCCGGTTCCAGAACGAGAGCCGGCCGGTTCCAGAACGAGAGCCGGGCGGTTCCAGAAGGAGAGCAGGAGAGCCGGCCGGTTCCAGAACGAGAGCCAGCCGGTTCCAGAACGAGAGCCGGCCGGTTCCAGAACGAGAGCCGGGCGGTTCCAGAAGGAGAGCCGGGCGGTTCCAGAAGGAGAGCCAGCCGGTTCCAGAAGGAGAGCCGGGCGGTTCCAGAAGGAGAGCAGGAGAGCCGTCCGGTTCCAGAACGAGAGCCGGGCGGTTCCAGAACGAGAGCCGGGCGGTTCCAGAAGGAGAGCCGGCCGGTTCCAGAACGAGAGCCAGCCGGTTCCAGAACGAGAGCCGGCCGGTTCCAGAACGAGAGCCGGGCGGTTCCAGAAGGAGAGCCGGCCGGTTCCAGAAGGAGAGCCGGGCGGTTCCAGAAGGAGAGCAGGAGAGCCGTCCGGTTCCAGAACGAGAGCCGGGCGGTTCCAGAACGAGAGCCGGGCGGTTCCAGAACGAGAGCCGGGCGGTTCCAGAACGAGAGCCAGCCGGTTCCAGAACGAGAGCCAGCCGGTTCTAGAAGGAGAGCCGGCCGGTTCCAGAAGGAGAGCCGGGCGGTTCCAGAAGGAGAGCCGGCCGGTTCCAGAAGGAGAGCCAGCCGGTTCCAGAACGAGAGCCGGCCGGTTCCAGAAGGAGAGCCGGCCGGTTCCAGAAGGAGAGCCAGCCGGTTCCAGAACGAGAGCCGGGCGGTTCCAGAAGGAGAGCCGGCCGGTTCCAGAAGGAGAGCCGGCCGGTTCCAGAAGGAGAGCCGGCCGGTTCCAGAAGGAGAGCCGGGCGGTTCCAGAACGAGAGCCGGGCGGTTCCAGAAGGAGAGCAGGAGAGCCGGCCGGTTCCAGAACGAGAGCCAGCCGGTTCCAGAACGAGAGCCGGCCGGTTCCAGAACGAGAGCCGGGCGGTTCCAGAAGGAGAGCAGGAGAGCCGGCCGGTTCCAGAACGAGAGCCAGCCGGTTCCAGAACGAGAGCCGGCCGGTTCCAGAACGAGAGCCGGGCGGTTCCAGAAGGAGAGCCAGCCGGTTCCAGAAGGAGAGCCGGGCGGTTCCAGAAGGAGAGCTGGCCGAACGAGAGCCGGGCGGTTCCAGAAGGAGAGCCAGCCGGTTCCAGAAGGAGAGCCGGGCGGTTCCAGAACGAGAGCCGGGCGGTTCCAGAACGAGAGCCGGGCGGTTCCAGAAGGAGAGCTGGCCGGTTCCAGAAGGAGAGCCGGGCGGTTCCAGAAGGAGAGCAGGAGAGCCGTCCGGTTCCAGAACGAGAGCCGGGCGGTTCCAGAACGAGAGCCGGGCGGTTCCAGAAGGAGAGCCGGCCGGTTCCAGAACGAGAGCCAGCCGGTTCCAGAACGAGAGCCGGGCGGTTCCAGAAGGAGAGCCGGCCGGTTCCAGAAGGAGAGCCGGGCGGTTCCAGAAGGAGAGCCGGCCGGTTCCAGAAGGAGAGCCAGCCGGTTCCAGAACGAGAGCCGGCCGGTTCCAGAAGGAGAGCCGGCCGGTTCCAGAAGGAGAGCCAGCCGGTTCCAGAACGAGAGCCGGCCGGTTCCAGAACGAGAGCCGGCCGGTTCCAGAACGAGAGCCGGCCGGTTCCAGAACGAGAGCCGGCCGGTTCCAGAACGAGAGCCGGGCGGTTCCAGAACGAGAGCCGGGCGGTTCCAGAAGGAGAGCAGGAGAGCCGGCCGGTTCCAGAACGAGAGCCGGCCGGTTCCAGAACGAGAGCCGGGCGGTTCCAGAAGGAGAGCAGGAGAGCCGGCCGGTTCCAGAACGAGAGCCGGCCGGTTCCAGAACGAGAGCCGGCCGGTTCCAGAACGAGAGCCGGCCGGTTCCAGAACGAGAGCCGGCCGGTTCCAGAACGAGAGCCGGCCGGTTCCAGAACGAGAGCCGGCCGGTTCCAGAACGAGAGCCGGGCGGTTCCAGAAGGAGAGCAGGAGAGCCGGCCGGTTCCAGAACGAGAGCCAGCCGGTTCCAGAACGAGAGCCGGCCGGTTCCAGAACGAGAGCCGGGCGGTTCCAGAAGGAGAGCCGGGCGGTTCCAGAAGGAGAGCCAGCCGGTTCCAGAAGGAGAGCCGGGCGGTTCCAGAAGGAGAGCAGGAGAGCCGTCCGGTTCCAGAACGAGAGCCGGGCGGTTCCAGAACGAGAGCCGGGCGGTTCCAGAAGGAGAGCCGGCCGGTTCCAGAACGAGAGCCAGCCGGTTCCAGAACGAGAGCCGGCCGGTTCCAGAACGAGAGCCGGGCGGTTCCAGAAGGAGAGCCGGCCGGTTCCAGAAGGAGAGCCGGGCGGTTCCAGAAGGAGAGCAGGAGAGCCGTCCGGTTCCAGAACGAGAGCCGGGCGGTTCCAGAACGAGAGCCGGGCGGTTCCAGAACGAGAGCCAGCCGGTTCCAGAACGAGAGCCAGCCGGTTCCAGAACGAGAGCCGGCCGGTTCCAGAAGGAGAGCCGGCCGGTTCCAGAAGGAGAGCCGGGCGGTTCCAGAAGGAGAGCCGGCCGGTTCCAGAAGGAGAGCCAGCCGGTTCCAGAACGAGAGCCGGCCGGTTCCAGAAGGAGAGCCGGCCGGTTCCAGAAGGAGAGCCAGCCGGTTCCAGAACGAGAGCCGGGCGGTTCCAGAAGGAGAGCCGGCCGGTTCCAGAAGGAGAGCCGGCCGGTTCCAGAAGGAGAGCCGGCCGGTTCCAGAAGGAGAGCCGGGCGGTTCCAGAACGAGAGCCGGGCGGTTCCAGAAGGAGAGCAGGAGAGCCGGCCGGTTCCAGAACGAGAGCCAGCCGGTTCCAGAACGAGAGCCGGCCGGTTCCAGAACGAGAGCCGGGCGGTTCCAGAAGGAGAGCAGGAGAGCCGGCCGATTCCAGAACGAGAGCCAGCCGGTTCCAGAACGAGAGCCGGCCGGTTCCAGAACGAGAGCCGGGCGGTTCCAGAAGGAGAGCCAGCCGGTTCCAGAAGGAGAGCCGGGCGGTTCCAGAAGGAGAGCTGGCCGAACGAGAGCCGGGCGGTTCCAGAAGGAGAGCCAGCCGGTTCCAGAAGGAGAGCCGGGCGGTTCCAGAACGAGAGCCGGGCGGTTCCAGAACGAGAGCCGGGCGGTTCCAGAAGGAGAGCTGGCCGGTTCCAGAACGAGAGCCAGCCGGTTCCAGAACGAGAGCAGGAGAGCCGTCCGGTTCCAGAACGAGAGCCGGGCGGTTCCAGAACGAGAGCCGGGCGGTTCCAGAAGGAGAGCCGGCCGGTTCCAGAACGAGAGCCAGCCGGTTCCAGAACGAGAGCCGGGCGGTTCCAGAAGGAGAGCCGGCCGGTTCCAGAAGGAGAGCCGGGCGGTTCCAGAAGGAGAGCCGGCCGGTTCCAGAAGGAGAGCCAGCCGGTTCCAGAACGAGAGCCGGCCGGTTCCAGAAGGAGAGCCGGCCGGTTCCAGAAGGAGAGCCAGCCGGTTCCAGAACGAGAGCCGGGCGGTTCCAGAAGGAGAGCCGTCCGGTTCCAGAACGAGAGCCGGGCGGTTCCAGAAGGAGAGCCGGCCGGTTCCAGAACGAGAGCCAGCCGGTTCCAGAACGAGAGCCGGGCGGTTCCAGAAGGAGAGCCGGCCGGTTCCAGAAGGAGAGCCGGCCGGTTCCAGAAGGAGAGCCGTCCGGTTCCAGAAGGAGAGCCGGGCGGTTCCAGAAGGAGAGCCGGGCGGTTCCAGAAGGAGAGCCGTCCGGTTCCAGAAGGAGAGCCGGCCGGTTCCAGAAGGAGAGCAGGAGAGCCGTCCGGTTCCAGAACGAGAGCCGGGCGGTTCCAGAACGAGAGCCGGGCGGTTCCAGAAGGAGAGCCGGCCGGTTCCAGAACGAGAGCCAGCTGGTTCCAGAACGAGAGCCGGGCGGTTCCAGAAGGAGAGCCGGCCGGTTCCAGAAGGAGAGCCGGGCGGTTCCAGAAGGAGAGCCGGCCGGTTCCAGAAGGAGAGCCGGGCGGTTCCAGAACGAGAGCCGGCCGGTTCCAGAAGGAGAGCCAGCCGGTTCCAGAACGAGAGCCGGGCGGTTCCAGAAGGAGAGCCGTCCGGTTCCAGAACGAGAGCCGGGCGGTTCCAGAAGGAGAGCCGGCCGGTTCCAGAACGAGAGCCAGCCGGTTCCAGAACGAGAGCCGGACGGTTCCAGAAGGAGAGCCGGCCGGTTCCAGAAGGAGAGCCGTCCGGTTCCAGAACGAGAGCCGGGCGGTTCCAGAAGGAGAGCCGGCCGGTTCCAGAACGAGAGCCAGCCGGTTCCAGAACGAGAGCCGGACGGTTCCAGAAGGAGAGCCGGCCGGTTCCAGAAGGAGAGCCGGCCGGTTCCAGAAGGAGAGCCGTCCGGTTCCAGAAGGAGAGCCGGGCGGTTCCAGAAGGAGAGCCGGGCGGTTCCAGAAGGAGAGCCGTCCGGTTCCAGAAGGAGAGCCGGCCGGTTCCAGAAGGAGAGCCGGCCGGTTCCAGAAGGGGAGCCGTCCGGTTCCAGAAGGAGAGCCGGACGGTTCCAGAAGGAGAGCCGGACGGTTCCAGAAGGAGAGCCGGCCGGTTCCAGAAGGAGAGCCGGGCGGTTCCAGAAGGAGAGCCGGACGGTTCCAGAAGGAGAGCCGGCCGGTTCCAGAAGGAGAGCCGGGCTCAGCAGCTCCTCAGATGTTTCTTCTCTGCACAGACGAGTCCGATGGTAAACATGAGCGTCTGTGTGGTTTGTGCTGCAGCAAAGGTGAGAGAAAGGTTGACGTGAAGCCATGAAAAGTGAGAGGCTTAAATCACTCGGTTCTGTGAAGAAAAGTTGTGTTTCTGTCACATAGTATCGACACATAACTTCAGATTTGTGTTTATGAATATTAAATCACATGTGTCGTTGGTGTTCTGTCAAGTAATCCCGGGGGAGACACTCGGAAACCGTATTTAAATTTGTCTTCATTTGGATGGGAAATAACAATAAGTGATAATATTAATTATATATCGCACAGCCCTAGATGCTCAATCTTCCTTTATGTCCCCCCCCACTGCACCACCTGTGGGGTGTTTGTCCAAATCAAGCCCGGAGCCGCTGGAGAATTTCATTAGTCAGTGTTTAAATGTGAGCTTGTGATGCTCCTGAATGACCTCGGAGCTGCTCAGGTATTTAACTCCCTGCTCAGGAAACATTCCTGCTGGAAATGACTAAATAATTAAATGGACCAGTTGATTATCAGCGTTTGCTCTTGGCAAACGCTGATATGATTTCATGAAATCATATCAGCAGCTCTTTCACAAAGCCCAAAGATATCATGTTGACGCCCGCTTTGGAGGATTCAACCTGTGTTCCTGGAATCCAGAGGCCTGTCGCACCTCCAGCCAATCCACCTCCGTCAGAGTGGAACCCGTGCAACACACACAGGCAGGCCCACAAACACAAAACAAGCCTGCAGAGTTCACACTTTGTTTCCTGCTCACACATTCCTGTACGAGCCACAGATTTTCACACAGCGGTAGAACCAAATATAGGCATCATTGAGGTTTCAAAAGTGCCCTGGTCCTCAGAAGCACATCCTTTAATCCAGAGGTTTCAGGTTTGAGCCGCTCCAGTGTCCTTCAGCCAAACGTTCATTACCGTGAGAACTGCATCGGTTACATCATAAATTCATTTCATCTACAGTTGTTCAGCCTGTGTCAATGGCTGCCTGTGCCATAACTTTTATAACTCTGTTGTGTTTGTGTTTGCACGAGTTGTGTCCTGTGCAGCAGTTTCTAAGAGCAGCAGTAATCAGCTGCACACTCCGAGCTGCTGACCTGTCCAGCAGATTGTCTCAGATCGGTCTCAACCAGGCAAGATACTGAACCACAATTAGAAACACACATGGCTGCAGGGAAGGGTCATATATGGGAAAAATACACAAAATGCAGAAACAATGACAAACTGTGTGGTATGTGGGACGTTGGTTTGGAATTATTGCAGCAATGTGTTCAAGAATCATCTCCGCTCTTCAGGATCTTTCAAGTCCCAGTAATTACCACAAAGAGTCTGGAGGTTAACCAAACATCATCTAGTCCCATTTAAGGGTTTAATGAATCTCCACATTGCGAAAAGTCTCTGTGTGTGTGTGTGTGTGTGTGTGTGTCTGTGTGTGTGTGTCTCTCTCTCTCTCTGCAAATTAAATTCCACAACAGGGTGATTGCTACACAAACAGCCACGGAGCAAAGGGGGAGGATGTGTAACTCACTTAACCCGACTGATACACACACCGAGCTGGTGTGATGTGGATGGAACGTCTCAATCATGATCCAGAAAGAAAAATCACTTTAATATTCCAATAAGTGTTTGTTTATCAAACCTCTGCTTCTTCTGAACTTAACATAATTGATGTATTTTTATACCGTATTGTGCTTAAATGATATTAAAGTGGGACTTGAGCCGCCTGAATCCTGCAGCATCACTCCACAGCTTTCTGCAATATTATGAATATTACATGACACAAAGTAGAAAGTCCAGAATGGGAAAGTGCCGGTCGGACTTCAGGGAGAAAGCAGATCTACGAATGTCCTGATCATCCCCATCATCTTGCCACTGCACCTTATCTACCTATTTATCTTGTGTTTCTGTTTTTATTCTTTCTACCTCAATATATTGTATTTTATTCTATTGTATTGTATTTTATTGTATTCAAATATACCGTCTGCTATGACGACTTAATTTCCCTTCGGGGATGAATAAAGAAATCTATCTATCTATCTATCCATCTATCTGCAACCACGACTTCAGAGAATACCAGTTCAAACCGGTGAGTGGGCCACTGCTGCCACGAAGAAGTGGAGCGTGAACCGGAGCTAAAATCTCATCAATCAAAGTCCCACGAGTAAAACAGTGACGTGTATCGTACGTGAGACTTGTTTCAAAGAGTGGAACTAGTGTCGCTAATCATAGAACTTGTATTAGAACATTAAATCATCATCATCTCCACCGGAGAAGTTACACATCACGACTATTTGTGCGTTGGTGAGAAGGATAACGTAAAGACTACTTGACAAGTCTAACTAACCCTAATGAGGCAAGGGGTGTTCAGCTGCAAAATGACACTTCACCACTAGGTGTCACTAAATCCTACACATTGAATATGTTGTTTTTAAAAAGGCAGTAGAACCACACTGAGCGATACACACATCCCAGGTATCGATGGAAGCCTCTGTGGTGATCGTGGGACCTAACTGTAGTTCACGTGTTCTCCTGCAGGGGGACTTCACCTTTCTGTATCATGACAGGACCCCTGCTGTGTTTCAACATGAACTCTAACTCATGATCTTTAGAGTTCAGTTCAGCGTGTGATCCACAAGGTGCTGCCCCCTGTGGAGTGATGGAGCCCAGGAGCTGCTCCCTGTCCAGGGGCCAGGCTGGACCCGACCCGGGCCCCGGGGAGGGGGGGCCAGGAGATCCACATGAACCAGTCTGCACAGACATGATGGTCCCAGCTGCCCCATGAGCCCCTCCAGCTTCTTACTGGTGCTGGGACGTGACCAGCAGGAGGAGTGGAGCGGCCTGTTGAGCCACTGGGAGCTACTGGGAGTTAATGGGAGTTACTGGGAGCCACCGGGAGTTACTGGGAGCCACCGGGAGCTACTGGGAGCCACCAGGAGCCACTACGAGTTAATATGAGCTACTGGGAGTTACTGGGAGCCACTGGGAGTTAATAGGAGCTACTGGGAGCCACTGGGAGTTAATAGGAGCTACTGGGAGTTAATAGGAGCCACTGGGAGCTACTGGGAGCCACTGGGAGCCACTGGGAGTTAATAGGAGCTACTGGGAGCCACTGGGAGTTAATAGGAGCTACTGGGAGCTAATAGGAGCTACTGGGAGCTACTGGGAGCTACTGGGAGTTAATAGGAGCCACTGGGAGCTACTGGGAGCCACTGGGAGTTAATAGGAGCTACTGGGAGCCACTGGGAGCTACTGGGAGTTAATAGGAGCTACTAGGAGCTACTGGGAGCTAATAGGAGCTACTGGGAGCTAATAGGAGCTACTGGGAGCCACTGGGAGTTAATAGGAGCTACTGGGAGCTAATAGGAGCTACTGGGAGCTAATAGGAGCTACTGGGAGGCATTGGGAGTTAATAGGAGCTACTGGGAGCCACTGGGAGCTACTGGGAGCTACTGGGAGTTAATAGGAGCTACTGGGAGCCACTGGGAGTTAATAGGAGCTACTGGGAGCTAATAGGAGCTACTGGGAGGCATTGGGAGTTAATAGGAGCTACTGGGAGTTAATGGGAGCCACTGAGAGTTACTAGGAGCCACTAGGAGCTACTGGGACTCGTCAGACCAGGTCCCGGGTCCCGGGCAGCTGTCAGTCCGCCTCACGCACGCAGACTCACGCACGCAGACAGCTTTAACTCGCCCCGCAGCGTTTAACGGGATTACAGATAAACCTCCGTGTTGCCTCAGCTCGACTCTCGGGTCAGACATCTGCCCGCGACTCCATACAAAGCCCCGCTAGCTTCTCCATGCTAACTGTTGGCTAACGGCTAGACGTCTATTATCGGACACGTCTGCTCGATGCTAACAGCGGCTCCTCATCACAACACGATGCTAGCCGTGCACGCGCCTCACGACAACAACACGATGCTAGCCGTGCACGCGCCTCACGACAACAACACGATGCTAGCCGTGCACGCGCCTCACTGACTGCTCATCACAGTCCTCTGACGCAGCAGACGTTGCGACATGAAGGTTGACGCTAAAGCTAACGCTAGCTGTGTGTGTTTGTTGTGTGTGTGTTGTTGTGTGTCTGCACTGCAGCAGTGTTACAGTTGGAACGTGTTGCTAACGCGTGAAATCACAACAACAGGCTCCAAACAGCTGCGTGTCCGACCATGGAACCCGTTCAGATCGCACACTGCATCAGGAAACGTCAGCACGGATCAGTGTGGACCCGGGCGGGCGGGTGGTCCCGGTGGTCCCGGGTCGAGTCCCCTCATGTCAACACCCGCGGGACTCGAACTGTGACTCCGTCCCACCCGCCCTCCTCCTCGCTGTCCGATCATGGAACCCCCGCTCCGCAGCTCGTACCTTGTACACATCTCCGTACGTGCCGCTTCCGATCCGCTGGATCAGCTCGAAGTCCTCCTGCGGGTTCCTCCGGGACAGGTCCCCGCTGGCCTGCATCGCGTCCTTCCTCCGGGACACGTCCCCGCTGGAGCTCATCGTGTCCACCGGAGACTCAGGGGCCGAACGGAGCCGGACGACGAAGGAGAAGCGGATCCGAGAGGAGACGTCACAGAGCCCGAGTCCAGTGAGGATCCAACATGGCCGCCGCTGCGCAGGGAGGGTGCGCAGTGGAGCCGGGGCCGACACTTCAACTGCTCCCCTGTGTGTGTGTGTGTGTTAGAGTGTGTGTGTGTGTGTGTGTGTGTGTGTGTGTGTGTGCGTGTGTGTGTGTGTGTGTGTGAGAGAGTGTGTGTGTGTGTTAGTGTGTAAGTGTGTGTGTGTGTAAGTGTGTGTGTGTGTAAGTGTGTGTGTGTAAGTGTGTGTGTGTGTGTTATGAGAGTCTGTGTGTTAGTGTGTATGTGTGTGTGAGAGTGTCAGAGAGAGTGTGCGTGTGTGTGTGTGGGTGTGTGGGTGTGTGTTAGTTTGTGGAGTAAAACTGCAATCAACCTGAACAACAATAACATTAGTAAGATAAATTAATAACTGCACCTTTGCATCCCCAGCTGCCCATAACTTATTGTCCTGACTGTATATATTGTTGTTTTACGTCAAATGCACCAACCACACCAAGGTAATATCCTGTATGTGTAATATATACTTGGCAATTAAAATAATTCTGATTCTGAATTGTTCCATCTTATGTTTGTGCATCAAACAATGTTAAAATATCACAGTGATAACATCTCACATCCTATTTTATAAATATTACACGTTTTGATAACGACTCATCTCTCTGAGACATTAAAGATTTAATTTCGTGTAATTCACTGATGATGTATTAAAGGTTCAGTGTGTAGGATTTAGTGACATCTAGTGGTGAAGTGTCATGTTGCAGCTGAACACCACTCATCTCCATTACATATAGAGAATAGAGGGGAATGTATATTTCAAAGACTAATTGATTATGTTTATGTTTTACTTGCCGGTGTAATAACTTCAAATAGAAACACATAGAATCAGGTTTATTAAAACTCCTGCAGATGGAAACCACATAACGATAGAATGTGAGAGACATTTCTGTTATGGTTGTTGTTGAGTTTTGATTTGCAGATAAATTAAATGAATGAAAGCACTAAGCCCCCAGTGGCCCTGTCTGGCCTGGTGGTGTGGAACTGGGCTAAGCTGGGCTGAACTGGGCTGAACTGGGCTGAACTGGGGCAGATGGCATCATTGTGAACTTTACATTAATCATGTGACTCCACTCGACGCAGCAGGAAGAGGAAGTAGTTCCCTCTGCGCCGGGTCAAGGTCCCCAACAAAAGAACATTCCATCATTTGCATCAAAACCCTATTTGCATATTTGTGTGTAATGTTTGCTAAAAACTACAGAGCAACAGTGTTTTTTAAATTACTGAGCCTTTAAAAAGGTCATATATTTATGAGCTGTTTTCCATCTTTACAGATAGGACTGGGTCTACGTGTCACTGGAAGGATGATGATGTTAAACAGGGCTGAGAGACAAACTGGAAAATTGTCTGTTTTGTTTTTAATTAAAAACTCAAAGTCATTTAAAAATGTTAACTTTAGACCCCACAGCACAAGCTTCTTCCAGATACAGTTATAAATGTGAGTAAAATGTACAATAAGAAGATGGTTGAAGGATTAACTCAAACAGAGATTAGAAATCACTATTGTTTCAAAAAAAGTGTATTTATTCATGAAAATTTACAATAAAAACGTGTTGTAGAGAAGTTCTAATAAAGCCTGGCACGTAAAAAAGTATAAAAAGTGACTTTCATGAACACGGATCAAACATCAACTTTCACGTATTTGTGGATGAGTCCGTCGATGGCTCCTAAACTGACTCTCAGAGTCGTGAGGTGCTTCAGAGAGGAGGGGGGGGAAGGCAGCTGCTGCCCAGTGGGAGAGTCTCTCTCCTGGGGGGGTGAGGGTTGGACTCCCGGCTCCGGTGGGACAGTCCTCTGCTCTGTGGAGGACAGCGGAGGACAGGGACAGACGTCGGATCCAGGTGGAGTGTCTCTCTCCTGGGGGGGTGAGGGTTGGACTCCCGGCTCCGGTGGGACAGTCCTCTGCTCTGTGGAGGACAGCGGAGGACAGGGACAGACTTTGGATCGAGGCGGAGGCGTCGGGTCTTTTGGAGACAGGAGTTTCTTCAGGAGAAAGGACAGCTGGGGACTCAGGAGCAGAACCAGAGCTCCTCCCACACGGAGAACTCTGGACACATAAACATTCAGTCACTTCAGAGACAAGTCATCTGGACAGTGAGTGGGATATCAGACGTGATTATTGATTCAAAACAAGAAAGAAGAACAACACAAATATATCCACATCAAATTCAATACTCAAACACGTAGATATGAGCAGATAGACTGGGACTGTAGCAGCAGGGTTTACATGTAAGACCTTTTTAGAACATAACAAATTAAATTAAAGATCGATGTCAAGTACGACAGATATGAAGGAATATCCCAGAATTATTGACACTGGTTTGTGGACAGTCATCAGTTCCGCACTGGTTTTATTAGTAGTTTTATTACTGGGTGCTAATTAGGGATGGGGGGAAAAATCGATTCAGTTACAAATCGCGATTCTTGTGAATGACGATTTTAAATCGACATGCTGCCTCCCAAATCGATTTTTTAAAAACATATTTATTGGTTTATACGGGGGGGGGGGTATATGGGGGGAGCATGTTGACCAGCTCTTGTTTTTGCACAAGAATCTAAACATACCCAAGAACTAGCTTTGCATCGCCTACATGCAAACAACAATAGCCTACTTCTTGTTTATTTCAAAGTTTATATTTTAAGTAAACTTTTATCCATTCTATTTAATTGACCTTTTATTTATTGTTTAAAAGTAGCCTAAGTGGCATACATTTCTTAATCTGTCAGTTTGTGTGCAGTTGACAGGGGCTATACAATAATAGGGAACATTTTTATTTATTTTCTCTATTGGCTGCCCGGCAGTCATTAAGTTAATGTTAATATTTGAAATAAAACTTGTAAAGCTCTAAGTGAATTTGACTGTGTTGTATTTGAAGGAATGATTCAACATTTTTCCATGGTCCAGTATTTAAAAAAAAAAAAAACCAAAAGAAATCCCAGGAAATCGTAATATCGAATCGCAATACATATCGTATCGCGTATCGTATCGGGAGGTCCCTGCCGATTCCCGTCCCCAGTGCTAATAGATATAGTCAAGTTGAATGAGTGTTAACATTATTAAGACCCTTCTAGAAGTATTTAGGATCTGGTCTTAAGAATATTGTATTTCTATAGTGTCGTGCAACACACACACACACAATCTAGTTCCATCTCCTGATTCACTGATCGAGGGAAACCGACACACGGGAAACACACCTCTCCATCTCTGCGACCAGGACGGGCAAGCTGGCAGCCATGTTGGTTCTGGTGCCAAACTTCCTGCCGAACGGGAGGTCACAGATCAGAGCATCCACGCTGCCGCTGGGCAGAGGCAGCGCTGCAGGAGCCGAGGAGACGAGGAGACAAGGAGACAAGGAGACAAGGAGACAAGGAGACAAGGAGCAGAGGAGACCAGGAGCAGAGGAGACGAGGAGACGAGGAGCCGAGGAGACGAGGAGACAAGGAGCCGAGGAGACGAGGAGACAAGGAGCAGAGGAGACCAGGAGCAGAGGAGACCAGGAGACAAGGAGACCAGGAGCAGAGGAGACCAGGAGCCGAGGAGATGAGGAGCAGAGGAGACAAGGAGACGAGGAGACGAGGAGACGAGGAGACAAGGAGACGAGAAGTCATTTCACACAGGACAGGGTTCACTCTCACTGAATCCACAACACTGAGAATCCACCTTCAGCTCCACAGAGAGTGAAGTCAATGAACTCCATCTCTCTGAGACACTACAGATTTCATTTGTCAGCGTTTTCCAGCTACTAATTTAATAATAACACATTTTACTTTGAGCTATTCGTATGTTTATCTGCACATTTTTCCTCTTATATGAAATATAGTTAAAATAGATAAAAAGGAAACAGTGGAAAGCATTTTTCCTAGTTACTGCATTTCCTATTTCAAAGATTAAATTATGTCATTGTATATGTTTCACTTAACTACTTCACACACAGAATTTTCACATTTTGAGCATCATAGAAAGACACAAGTGTTCAGTACAGGTTCAAACCCATTGTGGGTCTGTCAAACAACAAATAGATATTTAATGACATATGACTGCGTTACATCACATCGTAGAATATAATACCGGTGGTTATTAATTGCATGTTTTCTTACCCATAGACGAAGCTTTCAGCAGCTGAATCCTCGTCCTCAACTCTGCAAACTCTATGTTCTCATTGGCCTTCTGCAGCTGCCTGTCATCGATGTCCACGCCCAGGAAACAGGCGTCCTGAGGACCCCATGCAGAGCGAGACATACGTTTATAATATTATTATTCCACCTGCAAGCTGTATTCTTCTTCGTGGTGATTAGATGAAACCCTGTGATGTGTGTGTTGTGTGGTTTCCTGTCCTCACCTTGTGTTCCTGCGCTGCTTCGATCAGGATGGTTCCCACTCCGCACATCGGGTCTACGACACAGGAACCGGGCTGAAGAACAGGAGAGAACCATCTACAGTTACTCAACTGCTTCACTGGGACTTTAACAGAATGCTTTCACAGACTGACGAGTAGTGGACGACAAACATGTAGAAAGTAAAGGTTGAATGAGGAAAACTTCGGCGGAGCAGCTTCAAGGCAGAACAGTCACCTTGGGCTTTTACTGTGGATTAATACAACTAAAGCAAACTTTAAATGGCTACAATAACCAATATCAAGAGTAGCGCTGGGCAAGTTAACTCGTTTTAATCGAGTTAACTCATCACTTATTTAACTCAGACAATTATTTTATCTCGCATTAACTCAGGTTTGATTATTTATTGTTTTATTGTGAAAGTCAGGCTTTTATTTTGTGAAAGTCTGTTGCTGACTGCTGGGGAATCGGAAAAAAGAAAATAATTGGCGGATAAACAACCATGGATAAGGGTACGGAGCTTTTACATGGCCATTTTCATTTTAAAGTCCTTCCAGACGGCGGAGTCGACAGAACCAAAGTAATTTGTAGCCACTGCCGAGGTGAATTTTCTTATCACCGGAGAACTTCCAGTCTAAAATATCACCTGAATGCAAAACACACAGTTGATGTCAGCAAATCACTCAACGAAACAACGAGTGGAGCGAGGCTTCGGCAGACTACGTTAGACGCAGGGAGGAGGATAGATTTTTCATAACGAAGAGGATAACATTAATGGCAGTGGCATTGAGCTTTAATTTTGTATTTGCTTTGATAACATTGTTAAGTTGAGATTTACACTGAATATTTTATTTAACTACTACTGTATTAAATGCTGATGTTAAAAGTGTTTGCACAACAAATGTTATGGCACTTTCGTTCATATGGCAGAACATTGAAAATAAAATTGCGCTATACACTACTTTTTAATTCATTATTGGATTTTGCGTATACAAATGCGATTAATCGTGATTAATCAGGGAAATCATGCGATTAATCGCGATTAAAACTTTTAATCGCTGCCCAGCCCTAATAAAGAGCCTTAATTCTAGAACTAAGTTAATAATATCTCCAGATGTTCATACAGAATCAGAAACACAGAGATAATAGAGTAGCAGTCCCACAGTGAAGAGCAGTGTGTGTGTGTGTGTGTGTGTGTGTGAGCACCTGGATCTGAGCCAGTGACGTCATGGCCCAGGCCACCGTGGACCTCAGGCCCGTGGTCTTCATGTAGCTGCGGTGAGCCAGAGGCAACCTGCAGGAATGGAAACCACTATAAGAACCAGACCGGTCTCCCAGCACCGGGTGTAAATCACTCGGTTCTCCTGGGAGTCAAGGCGATGACACACGGCAGGGAGGAGCAACACAAAGACACAAAGCTGAACTCGCAGCAGAGAAAAGACCTAAAGACACAGAGGACATCAGTGTTTCATGGTGTGAAGACAGTGTGAAGTGGAGGGGAAAGTGTTCCAGTGTGTTACCTGCTCAGAGGAATCCCCAGCAGACACAGGTCGTCACTCAGATACACATTCACCTGCAGGAGACAACACAACACATCCATCTGACTCAGCACATTATGATTCTGTAATCCATAGAGTCAGGATGGTTCTGTTCTACCTCCAGCTGTGGATTCTTCAGATCGACCTTCCAGTTCATCATTCGGCTCAGACCCACGCCCATCACTCTGCTCACCTCCTGCGTGAGACACAAGCTTCATATGTTCATCTGGATGTAGAGTAACACAAAGTTATTAATGGAATCTGCACCTCTGGCTGGTGAGGATGCTGTCTGTGTGTGGGTGTGTTCTCTGTGGGAACACTTGTGTCTTTAATCTGATGATTTGTCCACAGATTCTCATAATTCTACACAATCATCTAACTAAGTGTGTTTTCTGTGCTTTGTTGTGAACATTCACCTGAAAGAGAATCTGACCAAGGCCTGAATAATAAAAGATTTACCAACAATATCGCAACACAATTTTCACCAATAGCAATGTGACAAATGATTGTTTGTGAGTAGAAGACCACAACATTCACTCAGGAGCAACAGGTTTTAGAGTTAAAAGAAATAAAAAAGCCACATTTATCGTGATAATCATAGATATGGCCTCAGATGAATACTTGTATCTTGGGGTACGTTTTGCCCCGGGTTGTGTCTTCTCAGGCTTGGTGTGTTTCACTTCCTGCACCTGTGAGCTGAAGAGTCGAGCCACGGATCCCGTGCACTTGCAGCTGATCCGGAACGAGAGCGGGACAGAGGAAGTGATCTCTGGACGGATCCTGCTGAGCTCGGCTGGTTTCTCCTCTTCTTCTTCTTCTGCAGACGAACGAGAGAAACAAAGGAGGAAGAGAGAAATCAGCAAAGACTGAAAGACGTCTGACTTTAATCCTGATGTAAACATTGAAGTAACTTGTACCATGTTCCATGTTTTCCTCTGCTCTGTCGTTTTCCTTCCTGCTGTCGCTTTGCACTGATCCTCTGCTTCTTATCATCCTCCTCTCCTCTTCTTCATCTTCATCCTGTCTCTCTTTCTCAGTAGCCTCCTCCTCCTGGTTCTTCCTCTTTATCCTTTTCTCCAGCATCTGCTCTTCCACTCCACAGCTCATCTCTCGTTTCCTCTTCTTCTCCAGAGTCGGTGCTTCCTCTGGATCTTCACCTCCTCTCAGCCCCCGCCTCTCTCTTTCCTCTTCCCTCTGTTCCCCTGCTCTCTTTCCACTCTTCCCATCGCAGCATCCCTCCTCTTCCATCTGCTCTTCACTCCCTGTCCCCTCCTCTTTCCTACTCATCCCTCCCCGGGGGGTGCTGGACGTGTTGGCAGCGGTTGCTCTTCCTTGAGCCAGCTCCCCCTGCAGGCGACTCCAGGTCAGCGCGGCGCTGCTCCACTGCTTCCTGTCGCCCAGCAGGCGGGACTTCAGCTCAGCGGCGGCCTTGGCTGAGAACATCACAGATCAAAAGTCAAAGGGAAAAACATTATCAGGGCTTGAACTCCAAGAAAGTTATGATTCACTGTGAGATATTCCTTTGAGTGATGTAGAGCCTCTTTATTATTGATATCTGTGGACGTTCAGCTCCTTAGAATCACATATTTCTGGTTATATTTAGTTAAACACTGTCATCTGATGTGTTTTTAAATGTCCAAGAGAAGAATCAGATGGAAATTGGCTCAAGTTAAACGAGAGTTAAGATCCCAGACTAGCTTGAGTATGTGTGAGTGTGTTTGAATGTGATGAGCTGGCACCTGAGCTGCTGAAGGAGGAGAGCTGCAGAGGAGACTCGTGCTTCAGCAGGAGGAAGAGTCTCTCTGCAGCTTTCAGCTCCACGACTCTGTGGATCCTCACCGACGAGCTGAACAGCACCTTCCCCGAGAGCTGAGTCACCTGGAAGCACAGAGGGTCCAACTCATTATAAACACATGAGATCAAGTGTTTCAGGACCAGTTCCTCACATGTGACTAAAGGCCTGTAACTGCTGTGACCTACAGACGCAGAGTCATCCTAACCTAATGTAAAGAGAAATCAAATCTGACATTTATGTGGATAATTATATACATTAACTACATCGTCCAGCACTGATCCTCACACACAGGAACCTGAAAACATATTTGCCAATTTTGGTTTTAAAATGACTAAAAAAATGGATTTATTTGGCCAATTGATCCAAAAGTTAATTCATGGTCAATCTACTAATCCATCAATGAAGGAATTGTTGCAGCTCAATATGTTAATGCAAAATATTTTGATAAATAACTAATGTAACTGAATAACACACAACTGTGAATCTGCTGTAAATTATAAATACACATATGTTTATGTATTTATACTATATACTATGCACAATATATATATATATATCTGTCAATACTCGTTTTCATTTTGCAGTTTAGCTACAAAACATTAATTAGATAAGATAAAACCTTACTGATCCACCCAGGTCAGAACATGTTTTGTGAGTGAATTGTGAGTATGAACATAATCTACACCTTGTACATTCTGTAGAAGTTTGTATGAAAATGTTATAAAGTGGAAAAAACCTTTTGTAAATATAGGGTTAGGGTAACGGTTAGGGTTAGACGCAGAGTCATCCTAACCTAATGTAAAGAGAAATATAATTAGACATTTATGTGGATAATTATCTACATTAACTACATCCTCCAGCACTGATCCTCACATACAGGAACCTGAAAACATATTTGCCAATTTTGGTTTTAAAATAACTCAACAAATTGATCCAATAGTTAATTCATGGTCAATCTACTAATCAATTAATGAAGGAATGGTTGCTGCCCAATATGTTAATGCCAAATATTTTGATATTTAACTAATGTAACTGAATATCACACAACTGTAAATCTTGAAAACTACGGTTTGCTGTAAGTTATAAATACACATATGTTTATGTATTTATACTCTTGACTGTGTACAATATCTATATCTGTCAATGCTTCATTTTGCAGTTTAGCTACAAAACGTTAATTAGATAAGAGAAAACCTAATTGATCAACACAGGTCAGAACATGTTTTGTGAGTGAATTGTGAGAATGAACATTATCTACACCTTGTACTCTCTGCAGTAGTTTGTATGAAAATTGAAAGTGGAAAAAACTCTGTAAATATTAGTTAAATACATTGTTTCCAACCTACAGCTGCTTATTTCATCTGAAACAAGTCGACTTCTCTCAAACTTCTTCTGAACCTGAACTAGTGGAACAAGAAGCTGGAACTGACCGTTTGTGTTCATATCAGTGTTATAAAGTATTATAAAGTGTTATAAAGTATTATAAAGTATTATAAAGTATTATAAAGTATTTAAACATCATCAGAGTGTGAGTCTGAGCACATGGGCTCGTGGAGGAGGTTGTCATGGAGGAGGTTGTCATGGTGACACTCACATCCTCCGCCTCCAGCTTCCTCCGCAGCTCCTCCAGGAGAAAAGGCTCCATCCCGTTTCCCGCGGTGCAGAAGAACCGGACGCACCCCCCCTCGGATCCAGGAGCAGACATCACGATCCTCAGCGTGCTCACCTCGAGCTGCAGGGCGGCGCCATGTTGTTTGTTTACACCGGAACAGGAAGTGGGTGTCCAGTGAGCGCAGGAACCCGTCGTGACCAGCAGGGGGCGCCCTATCACCAGAACATCAAACCACCGACGGGAGGGAAACATGGTTTTTACAAACAATCTGAAAAATAGAATTCAATTCAAATAAATTAAATAAATGTAGAAATGAAAGTGAGAAACACATGAATTCCTTATTTTTAGGACATTACAATGAGGAACTTTTATCAAATAGAAGAATAACAAGAAAAGATCAGATGTGGCTTCAATCACTAAATATTCCATTAAGGCAGTTGAACGTTGAATAAAATGAAATAGCAGATATATAAGTTGATCTCGTATGAATTGACCTGAACCGTATATTTTATGTATTTATTATAAATTATGTTATATATTCATATATCACACAACTAAACGTTCAACAAAACATAAAAACATAAATGCCAGAGCACATATTAATACACACCGGTTGAGTGAGACACACACACACACACACACACACACACACACACACACACACACACACACACACACACACACACACACACACACACACACACACACACACACACACACACACACACACACACACACACACACACCTGGAGGCGTTGGAGCAGATGTTTCTCAGGAGCAGATCTGTTCTACACCCAGCAGCACACGTCCCTCTACACGACTCTGACTTCCTGTTTGTTGGAGTCAGAGAGAAGTTGCTTCCTTCTTTCTCTCAAATCTTCTCTCATTAAATCTCCGTCTCTCCTCCGACACATTAGAACCTTTGTGTTTCCTCAGTCTCACAGTTAATGACCCGTCATCCTGGTTGATGAAGGTTCCTGTTGCTCTGAGCTGTAAACCTGACAGACGCTGACGGCTGCACTGACCCGAGCTGTGTCGAGCTCCATCGTAATCATGAAGAATTATGATCAGAGAATATATTGATGTGACAGCAAACACAGGTATTACTTTAGATTGATGTCATGTTGCATCAGTGAGTGGGGATTTGATTTCCTTTGAATCAACGAGTCATTTCTCTAATTGACAACTGAAAACCAGCAGTCACACACTTTGATATATTTGTTCTTAACGAATCCAAGTTTCAAAATCCAGCAGAAGTCACAACAACATTTGCATATTTATTATAGAAATATTCACAGTAGCAACAATAACACGATCTGAGACGATGATCGTTTCATCCAGTCCGAAGATGAGAGACATGTCCGTTAAGAAGAAGATATTTGTTTAGAACTTTTTGCCAAATGGATTCTTCATATTCAGATGTTCATTTTAAAAAGTCTAAAAAATTAAATAGACAAGTTAAAAAATGATATCACCATCATTAACCACATGTCGGGACAATGGAATTGCATCCAATGGTTCTTGAGGAATCTGATTCTGGACCAAAGTCTTGATCCAGCAACTTTTCAAGCCTCAGATCCAGAACATGGATTAAAAATGGAAGCCATCATAAATATCTTTCTGTTGTTGCTCCAGTGACGATATCGTTTTTTTGTGAGTCATATTTGGTTTCACTCCTGCGTCGTTAGCTTCCTCAGTTTGACAGAAGAAAATGATCCGTTGCTACATTAAATTCATTTGATAAATGGCTTCATCGTTCATTTAACTCATGTTATTACTCAAAGAATCATAAAGTTCTGCTTCTTTCTGTTCATCTCCCGTCAGAACAGGATCAGAATATGATCCTGATCAGAGATGGTGTCACTGGGAGATGATGGTGTTACTGGGAGATGATGGTCTTACTGGGAGATGATGGTCTTACTGGGAGATGATGGTGTTACTGCACCTTTAGGCCAGGACACATCTAATTAAAAATTAAGTTGGATTTATGGGGCTTACCTTGCACTTCAGCTTTTCTCTTTCCCTTCGTTCACTCTCTGTAAAGTTTCGCCTGCGACTACACTTTTCATCAGCCCATAATATTGGATGTATTCATGTAGAAAGGAGACATTAATACTCCTTTCTACAGCTGCCATTTGCAATAATTAGACCCACTGCCGCTAAGTGAACACAACAGAGGCACAAAATGGATGCCGTCTGGCGCCCGGCCATGGGATGATATATTACTGTACATTAAACTTGCTTTTATTCTCCTCCACACCCGTAAATGAACGGATAGAGGAGGATGAATGCAGACAGAGGGGGGGGAGGTGGAGAAGAGAGGCGTGGGAGGAGAGATCATGAAGAGAGAGAGAGGGAGGGAAGAATAATGGATGAATAGATCTTAGAGAGGAGGGCAAAAAACAGAAGCTCTGTTTTACAACTTCCTCACATCGGACCGATCGGTGCAGAGTCGGCTTCACTGAGTTTCTGTGGATTTCAGATGAGTTTTAAACGAGACAATAATGTAAAGTTCTGTTAATGATAAACACAACAACAGGACCTGGGTCCAAATATGGTCACTTCTGGTTTCCAGAAATCCAAACAGGGCCAAGAAACCCTCATGTCCTTGAAACGACAGTTCATAAACCAACGGCTTCACGGTGGGTTGGTCACTCTTCTCTTCACTTCTCATCTTATCTATTCCTTTATTTTACTGTCTCCTTCTCCTCTCCTCTTCCTTCCCGTCTCTTCTTTCATCATTTCCTTCTCCTCTCTTTCTTTCCTTTCATCTACACTTCACTGTCAGATGGAAATTAAACCTTAACAAAGAGGCGAAGCATAGAAAAGAGGAAATCAGAGCAAACGAGAGAAGGAGAGGAAGAGCGAGAGCAGGGAAACTCCCCCCCACTTAACCATATGTGATTGTGTTAATAACCATCACTGTGTGTTGATGTGTGTGTGTACGTTGGTAACGTGAGCACATTGAAATATTTACTGCCTCTCAGAGGAGTGTGAAGTGTGTCGACAGGCTCAGGATCCATGGAGAGAGAGAGAGAGAGAGGGAGAGGGAGAGTGAGAGAGACAGATCCTCTCCCAGCTGCAGAACTCAAACCAGTTAACACTGCATCAAACTGACAGGAGCTATCAAAATCAACAATAACCAGAGAAATGGGAAAGAGCAGCCGGCTGGAAACCGGAGAGAAAGATGCTTGAAGAGACAGAAACCAGGAAAGGTGAGAGTGTGGTTCATCATCTGTGTGCAAAGGTCTGAGTTTATTTAAGGTCAGTATATCATTATCTACACTAACTAACCCTTAACACACACATGATTATACTTTTTAATTTGTATAATTCCCTTTTAATGTGATTTAGTCCTAAATGAATTATTTTATTCCATTTTAACAATTTTTAACAATTTTATTGACAGAATTTGTAATCCACTGATTTGCAATATCTATTTAATTCATTTCAATGATAAACTGCAACGGTTCCACCTTCATAACAACCTGAGCTGAATAACAACTTCCTGACAGGAAACAACCAACTATGACTCTTCAGTTTGCTCCATGTCCCATCCACTAACATGGAGGAGGCACAGTTCACTACCATTACTTCTGCCAACCACCAGGGGCTGATCCGGGTGTTTTGGCTCAACTTTTGTCATCTTTATTTGAATAAAACCCAAAACAATGAGCTGATAGATGTTAAAATCCCAATCGACCTTATGAGGGAAATAAAGCGATTCACAATAGGAAACCCACTTCACATTTCTACTGTTATCTGTGTTGCAACATTACATCCTGACACAGCAGAGCTCGACACAGCTTCCACACAAGAGGCCACAAGCTGCTGGTGCAACGTTACATTACAGCTGAGCACGGTCACTGGAGAGGAAGAAGACAGGCAGTGGTGTATAAAGTACTTGAAAGCCATACTTGAGTAAAAGTACAGATATCTTACCTGAAAGTGACTTCGGTAAAAGTAGAAGTCACCCGTCAGAAAATGACTTGAGTAAAAGTCTTAAAGTAGCTCATATTAAAAGTACTTAAGAATCAAAAGTATCTGGTGTTGAAATGTACTTAAGTATCAAAAGTAAAAGTACAAGTACCAAAATTAAAAATGCAAAGTGATTTTTATAGTAGGCCTTTACAGACACAAAACAACCCAAAATGTTTTTCCTCAAGATTTATCTCAACTGACTGAAAAATTATAACAACAATATGAATATAATGTATATAATGTAAAAATGTTGAACCCTAGATGAGAGAGAGTGAGAGAGAGAGAGATAGAGAGGTGTAGAACAACCTCCGCTGCTCAAGTAACGAGCCAGTTTGAGAATGTAAGAAGTAGAAAGTACACATATTTTTGTTCAAATGTAAAGAGTAAAAGTAAAAAGTCGTCAGGAAAAGAAGTACTCAAGTAAAGTACAGATATGTGAAAAATCTACTTAAGTACAGAAACAAAGTATTTCTACCTCGTTACTTCCCACCACTGCAGACAGGTTCCAACGGGAGGAAGCTCTCAGACGTTTCATCCACATGATGAACACACTGAACATCCACCTTCACCTGAGGACCAGGTTCCTTCAGCCCAGGCCCTCGTCCCAGTTAACAAAGAACTCACACTTCATAAAATCCCAGATCCCCAAGTGAACAAAGTCAACACCACACGAGGCCACTGCTCCATTTATCTGAATTAAAGAGCTGGAAGCCCTCGCCCTATTTCTTCTATGTCTGACACAGCTTTCACAGCAGCTGCATTGGCCTCCTCCTGCCGCTAGGGGAAGCTGTGGCTTTGCTGCTGAGCTTCGTGCCGCTGCGGTGTGGTCTTGATTCATCTCTGCAGCAGGATGTGCAGAGGAGGAAGAGGAGGAAGAGGAAGAGAGACTCACACTGAGAAGTGGCAGGTCGGCTCGTGTTGTGTTGTTATGGATTCATAAGGTTGTTGTTAAACTCCTCTAACTTATGTGTTTTGCATAAATAGAAAAGCACATAACTACATTTGTTTAATCATTTCTTATTTAATGTTTGTTGTTCAGTATTAAATCAATATCTGAGGTTTGTTTACACTCTGTGTTTACTGCAGTTTAACTCCTCCTCTTCCTCAGATGCTGCCATAGATGAAGAGTTCTCTCCTGGTTGTCAACACACACACTCACACACACAGACACACCCACACAAACACACACACACACACACACACACACACACACACACACCCCATCATGGGCCAGCTGCTCTCCTCAGATGAAGAGTGTTCTCAGGTGAAGGACGCCCTTGGCTCCCTCCTCTTCATCGCCATGCGGGAGGGCGGAGCCGTGCCGGACCTGGGCGTTGTCCACCCGCTCCTCTTGGCCAATCAGCACGAGCGGTTCGACCCCCAGGACCGCCTCCAGCAACAGCTGAGAGAGGTTGATAAGATTATCTTTTCAAAAAGCACGACGCTGTGTGTGAGCGATGATAATTCTGGTTATGAGCAGAAACATAACACGTGTACATTGACACCAATATTAACCAGATAGAGACTTTCATGTTAATATCATTTTGTGATTTACCAGAATATGGAACTTGGAATAATAATAATAATCACATCAGGACATGTAGAGTATCAGCACCTGTCCTCATCGCATTATGGCAACAATAATATACAACAGTTATATTTTCCGGTCGGGGTTTAAGATAATGTGGTGAACGCTGCATATATGACGTATGTTGACAAAAGTCATAATTAGCAACTCATGTAAATATGATCGGAGACGCTGAGCTGGAGTCATGAATGCCCCCCCCCCCCCAGCTGCAGGGCGACATTGGGAACAGGGCGCCCGCCTACCTGAGGGATCTGATTGGCCGGTTGACGACCTTCTCCGATGAGCCGCGCCTGGCTGGATTGGTGGGACTGGTGGTTACCATGGTGATGGATATGGCCTACACGTCATCGAGACCGGCGTCGGGGGGGAAAGGGAAGTCAGCCGGGTCGTCGTCGGGTCAGGTGAGACCGCTGATGTCACAGTAATAAAAAGAAACAAGTTATTGCTCCAACATATTAAAAAAAGTCTTTAAAGAGATTCAGGAAGTGCTGAAGAGCGACAGGAAGTAGTTGGTGAGACAGGAAGTTGTTGGTGAGACAGGAAGTAGTTGTTGAGTTGACGTGTGGGAGCTTCCTCCTCCTGCAGCGGGTGGGGGAGCTGCAGGAGCTGATGGAGGAGCACCTGAAGCGCTGCAGGATCCACCTGAGCGACAGGAACAAGCTGATCCAGGACGCCGCCCGGCTGGAGGGACAGGTCAGCCTCACGCTCACCCAGCTGAAGACCTGCCTGCTGGGGGGGGACTGCGACTCCAGGTCAGTGGGGGGGGGAGGAGGTGAAACCACAGTAGAACGATGAAGACGAGGGTGAAGGTCTCACGCTGCTTCCTCCTCCTCCTCCAGGTCCCTGAGGCACTGGGCCAGCGCAGCAGCGTTCCACATCCAGATGCTGGTTCACCTGGCCGGACTGGAAGGGGGGGCGGAGCCACAGGCGGCGAGGGCGGAGCCCCGGGCGGCGAGGGCGGCGCTGGAGCAGTACAAGGAGGACCTCACACTGATCATACCTGCTTACAGGTAACATGCAGCCAGCAGCACCCCCCCTGCCTGCTGGTCCACGGGATAACGACTTACTGGGGTTTATGAATATAGATATAGATATAGATATAGATATAGCAAGTTAACTCGTTTTAATCAAGTTAACTCAAGTGATGAGTTAACTCGATTAATTATTTTATCTCGCATTAACTCAGGTTTGATTATTTATTGTTTTATTGTGAAAGTCAGGCTTTTATTTTGTGAAAGTCTGTTGCTGACTGCTGCAGAACAGGAAAAAAGAAAATAATTGGCGGATAAACAATCGAGTTAACTCATCACTTGAGTTAACTCGATTAAAACGAGTTAACTTGCCCAGCCCTATTATATTCCACTCACAGAGCAGGAAGTGTAGGTTCTGCTTTGTGTAGCTGGAACAAATACACACAGAAACATTGTGTTGTCAGACAGCAACACACAACAACTCGGTGGAGGCAGGAAGCTGCAGTGTTACATTACATTACATTACATTACATTACATTACATTACTTTACATTGCATAACATAACATTGCATAACATTACATTACATTACATTGCATAACATTACATTACATTACATTACATTACATTACATTGCATTACATTACATTACATTGCATAACATTACATTACATTACATTACATTACATTACATTGCATAACATTACATTACATTATATTACATTGCATAACATTACATTACATTGCATAACATTACATTACATTACATAACATTACATTACATTACATAACATTTCATTACATTACATTACATTACAGTACATTGCATAACATTACATTACATTACATTACATTGCATAACATTACATTACATTGCATAACATTACATTACATAACATTACATTACATTACATTACATATCATTACATTGCATTACATTACATTACATTACATTACATTACATTGCATAACATTACATTACATAACATTACATTACATTACATTGCATAACATTACATTACATTACATTACATTACATTACATTGCATAACATTACATTACATTGCATAACATTACATTACATTGCATTACATAACATAACATTACATTACATTACATTACATTACATTACAGTACATTGCATAACATTACATTAGATAACATTACATTACATTACATTACATTACATTGCATAACATTACATTACATTACATTACATTGCATAACATTACATTGCATTACATAACATTACATTACATTACATTGCATAACATTACATTACATTACATTACATTACATTACATTACATTACATTACATTACATTGCATAACATTACATTACATTACATTACATTACATTACATTGCATAACATTACATTACATTACATTGCATAACATTACATTACATTACATTACATTACATTGCATAACATTACATTACATTACATTACATTACATTACATTACATTGCATAACATTACATTACATTACATTACATTGCATAACATTACATTACATTACATTACATTACATTACATTGCATTACATTACATTACATTAATACAGCTCAGTGACCAGCGTCCCTGTCGGCTCCGGTTCAAACGGGAAATAATCAACAATGTGCGAATGAAATGGGAAATACATGAAAGTCAGTGAAGTGTTTACAGTTACACAAGCCATGCAAACATTACACAAAGATGGACGATATGACAGCTCCTCAAAAGTGAAGCCACAACATCTTGGTGGCCCCCTGGTGGCCGGCTGCAGTGTTACAACATGGACCAAATTGACAAGTCAAAGTACAGGTTAAATACATTTTTCTTAAGGATGGTTTCTGTCATTTCATGTCGTTTTTATCAAACTGGTATTTGTTCAATTTTGGTTTGACGTTACAAAAATGAGGTGAAACATGATTGACAGCTGAGACTCACTTGTGATTGGTCGAGCTCGTGAATATTGATAAAGGACAAACTGTCTGTGTCAGTAACTTGTTGTCACTGTGATATCGGAATGCTCAAGGTTTCTGATCTGTTTTTTAATCTCTTCCTTACAGGAGGTATAAGTCCAACACAGTGAGCGTGGTGAAATGTCGGGGGGGTCTGTCTGCGTCATGTGACCCCTCCTACGAGACGCCGGAGGACGGATCCATGACGGGACTCACGCTGACGGACAGAGAGACAGGGAAGAGCGTGACGCTGCCTCTGTCCACCTTGGAGACACAAACAGGTCCAGGTGGTTTTAAAGAAAACTTCTCACAATCTCTTAGTCCAGGCAAAGTAGCGTTTTCCGACCGACTAATTGTAAAAGGATTTTTTTCAGCATAGATTATTTCTATGAGGTGTCCAGAACAACATACTAAAAGTCCTAAGAAATCCTAGTTGAGGAAATATGTTTAATTCTCATCAATGTGCCAATAAGGCAACAATACACCCCGAAAAGACTATTTTTTTCGTTTACTCCTATCAAAATAAAACTTTACACAATGAAAGTACCCATGAAACGTAACATTTGTTGTATTACAAGTTTCTTTGAAAATGAATTTGAATATGCAAATGAGCTATACACTAATCGACTATGCCCCAAATACACCCAAATAGGCTTCATTTTTTCCTTTACTCCTACCACAATAAAACTTTACATAGTAAAAGTGTTTATGAAAAGTAACTTTTTTTGTATTACAAGTTTCTTTTGAAATGAATTTGACAAGCACATGAGCTGGGTGTATACATATTTCCTCAACTAGGATTTCTTAGGACTTTTAGTATGTTGTTCTGGACACCTCATAGAAATGATCTATGCTGAAAAAAATTCTCTTACAATTACTTCTATTTTTGGCTCCAAAATGGGTTCCTTTGCCTGGACTATCTGTCAAGTTGCTTTTAACTGACCTGAGCTGAACTTTCCAGGGAGAAGCAGGAGACCTGATGGTTCCTCTGTGGCCTCCTCCATGAACCTGGACCTGATCACCTCAGATCAATACGCCCAGGCCTATGTGGAGCGGCTGTTCTCTGGTGACGGACCCGTGGCCGAGCTGCAGAGCTTCTTCAACACGGCCAGCGAGCGTCTGCTCACAACCCGACCGGGATCCACAGACCGGCCCGGGGGGGGAGAGGAGGAGGAAGGAGGCGCCGGGGGGGAACCTGCAGAGGGAGGACATGGAGACCAGCGAGTGGACGGAGCCAGAGGTGATAGACAAGACGAGATGGAGAGGAGAGGAAGAGGAGAGGAGAGGAAGGAACTCGACCAAAGAGAGGAAAGTTTGCAACTGAGCATCAGAGAGACGCAGCCGGAGGAAAGTCTCCGTCCGGGAGAGTCAGGGAAATAAAGGAAATGGACTCTGGCCAGCAGGCAAATTACAAGAAGTGTGTTCAGCACTGAGGAGGAAATCAGAGAAGAACCTTTTATCACTGATGAAGCAAAGGACTGAGGAAGATGAAGAGAAGCTGAGAGAAGAGCAGCTGACTGCAAGATCACATCAGCTCTGTCCAGATATCAACCCAAATAACTCTATATTTAATAAATTATGTGAAGTCAGTATATCTGCTAAATCTTTAGAAGAGGTCAGAAAAGTATTTATTTGTAAAGAAGCTTCATACTAGACTCAGTCGCTCATTTTCAGTTGGAAACGTTTTTGTACATTTGCTCACAACTATTGTACCAAGACTAAAGTTATAACCATAGACTGTGAATAAAGATGGAAGAAGCTTCACACTTCCTGCAGTTGTACAAAAAATGAAGCTAGATACCTCGGATCTCAATCTTTAATAACATCAAATAACTCTGTAAAACCAAACTTCTCAGGAACGTTGACACAGTGAGAAAAACGACACAAACCTCCTTGAGAAAATGAATTTAATTTGGACAATCACACTTCAACTGAATATTTAATAAGTTAACATGTGGAGTCAGTACATCTGCTAAATCTTTAGAAGAGTTCAGAAAAGTATTTATTTGTAAAGAAACTTAATACTCGCTCATTTTCAGCTGGAAACGTTTCTGATCACAACTATTGTACCAAGACTCTTCTAGTTATCACCATAGACTGTGAATAAAGATGGAAGAAGCTTCGCCACTTATCGAGGTCCTGCAGACACAACCAAGTTTGAGTGAATCTCAGCTGTCAATCATAATGTTTCACTCCCTTTTTAATAACATCAAATAACTCCAATAAAACCAAACTTCTCAGGAACACAAACACAGTGAGAAAAACGACACAAACATCTTTGAGAAAATGAATTTAATTTGGACAATCACACTTTTCTCTGACTGGAAAAGGTCACGGGCAGGACACCTGTCCGTCCCCTGCACGTGTCCCTGTGTGTGTCCCTGTGTGTGTCCCTGTGTGTGTCCCTGTGTGTGTGTCCCTGTGTGTGTCCCTGTGTGTGTCCCTGTGTGTGTCCCCTTGTGTGTGAGGGACAGGACGTTGTGAGTGACAGGTGAGTCTGCACCTCCTCAGGAAAGTGGAAAGACGCTGTCTCTCTCTCTCGGCGTTGTGTTGCAGCAGGTGGGCGAGCGACAGGAAGGAGCTCTTACAGGGTGAAGCTGGCAGCGCTGTGGATAACAAGCCAGTGTGTGTGTGAGAAAGAGTCGGAGTGTGTGTGTCTGTGTGTGTGAGTGTGTGTGATCACCTGCTTGTTGTTGAGTCTAAATTTGAGAAATAAAAAAGAGAGGAACAACATGTGAAGAGACGTGAAATATTGTGTGTGAATTAGAAGTGTGTGAGTTACTTAAAGAAAAGAGATGATAGAGATGGTACAGAAAGAAAGTGTGTAACAGTGTTGGACGTGTGTGTGTGTGTCTGTGTGTGTGTCTGTGTGTGTGTGAGGTCTCGCTTGCTGTCGATGAGTCACACTTCACAGCTCCAATTACTGCTCTCTGCTCTGCTAATGCTGTCTGATTGGTGTTATTACTCTCTCACTCTTTTATTCTCTTCCTCCCTCACTCCGGTCTCTCCCACTGGCCGTCAAGATTAAAATGACTGTTATTTCATAGATGTGAGCGGCTTCACACACACACACACACACACACACACACACACACACACACACTCACACACACACACACACACACACACACACACACACACACACACACACACACACACACACACAATCAGCTCATCTACTTCCTGATCTTTAGAACCTGCTCTCTCTCCATTCCTGGTCCTGGTCAATTACTCGTATAGAAACTCAGACGGATTTATCAATAAAATAAAAACATCGAGAAAGAACATTTCAAAAATACGGAATAACAAGGATCCAAAAGGAAAAACTATAACTCTACTGAAACCTTCGACCAACAGATGCTTTGGTTTGGCGGCTGTGGCTGAGGGGTAGAGTGGTCGTCCTCCAACCTGAAAGTCGGAGGTTCGATCCCCAGTCTGAACCATCTGCCGAAGTGTCCTTGGGCAAGATGCTGAACCCTGAATGGCCCCCATAGCATAACATAGAATAACAAAGTGCTGCAAATAGATGCACTGTATGAATGGGTGAATGTGAAACTGAACTGTAAAGCGCTTTGAGTGGTCATCATCAGACTAGAGAAGCGCTATATAAATACAAATCCATTCACCATTTTACTGAGTGGAGCTTCTGTGAGGAAACAGGTGCACGTCTCTTTGTGGGTTTTCACAAAATAAACACGAGTTATTGATGATTTCAATTTATCACAGTTTTTATTTAATGGCCAATTCGTCTATACGATATGAACATGAACACACCACAGTCAGAACAACAGGGTTCAGTTTGTTCTGTGTTTAAACTTGATAATGGACTTTTATGAATCTGTGACCTGCTCTGATATGAGTGAGAGGTTGAATGAAGGGTCGTCCTCTTCTGGAGTGAGACGTCCAGTCCTCTCCGTCCTCCTGGTCTCCTCTCGCTCTGTCCTCCTCCCTCGGGGACGCTCGTGGACAAAGGTTCAGAGAGCGTCTCCCACGTGGAGACAGCAGACCAGGCTCAGCTCCTCAGAGAAGGTTAACCACCTGATGGCCTGTGACCATGTGGGTGGAGTCAAGAGCCCGTGTGTCTGGAGCTGTGTGCACGTGGAATCGAGAGCAGGTTACAGTGTGTGTGTCTGTGTTTGTGTGTGTGTGTGTGTGTGTGTGTGTGCCTGGATACTGCAGTAGATTGTACTGAATGCGTCGCCGCGGCAACAGAAAATCACCACAGTAACTCGACATCATCACGCCGCCCACACAGCCTCTCAGCAGGGAACAGTCGCTGACACAGTAAGTAACCTGCTGTCGAGTGTGTGTCTGTGTGTGTGTGTCTGTGTGTGTGTCTGTGTGTGTGTCTGTGTGTGTGTGCGTGTGTGTGTAAGTCAAATAGAGGACTCGGTCAACAACTCCAAAGCAGAGAAATGGTGGGAGACAAGAAACAGAGAGGGAGGGAAAGAGAGACAAGGAAGTGAAGGGAGAGAGAAATTAAATGAAGGAGTAGAGAGAAAAGAACAAGGGATGAGAGAAGGGGAAGGAGGTGACAGACCAGCGGAAGGAGAGAATGGGTGAGAGAAAAGACAGATGTACTCAAAGGTGAGTAAAAGAAAGATGGATCCATTAAACGTGACTTTAAAGTTTGAGTTTTTTATCGTATCAATCAGCTGAATCAGCTCTGTGTCAGACTTTGGTGCAAACGCTGTTAAATACTGAAGAGAAGAAGAAGTAGAACGACCCTGAGAGCGTCCTCCCTATGAAACCACATTTCATTTCACTAGATCTGGATTCTTATTGCGATCTGCAACAAATTACAAACACCCGTAAACATGTTGTCTTTTAATCCATCAAGAGCCATGAATCCAGAAATCAATTAAAAAAACACTCAATGTTAAAATTCCATTATCTGACTCCTGATCCTGATCTGCACCAGAATTCCCTGAGTTCTTCCTCTGACCCGTTCTTCATCTCCGGTAGAGGAATCTCCTTTAATTCATTATTAAACCATCTTTCCCACTCGGGAACAATGGAGCAATCTGAAATATTATCAGATCAAAGTTTAAACAAACCACGTCCGTCTCCGTGGAGACGAGTGGGACGGCTCAGCTCCGAGTCTCGGTGGGTTCCAGCTTCACTTCAGTCATCAGGAGACAATATGGACGTGTGCAGCTTCAACAGAGACTGGACGAGACTGAAGACTTTCAGATGAACTTTCATTAAATTCATCTCCAGATTTGTTTTAGGTAAAATATAAAATATAATCAGGATTATTTTGTCTCTTAAAAAAGTCCACTACGTTAAAAATAATTAATACCTATGAACATGAAATTAACCAACTGCTACATTAGTGAAATGTTCAGAAGTCATGTAAAATTCTTCAGGAAGACTCTGTAGTTTTTTATGATGCACATGGACATATAACATCAATTATTCAATAATTTCAGGATGTTGCAACACATCAATCCATTGAAACTAAAAATAAAATTCATACAAACCTGTATTGTTGGTTGAAAAAATATGAATTGGTGCTTTATATTGTGAAACAAACTGACTCTACACACCAGGCATTTCAATAATCTGGAAAAACACACAATTATTCTATCCTCACTTTCCAAATATGTCCTCAAACTGGTCTTCACGAATAAATAATTAAAAGTACACACACACGATGTAGGGGAGAGTTCATGCTCTGGTATTTTCCTGACATTTAATTTCAATCCGTTCTATGTGTGTCAAACACCTAACACCTGCTCCAACTCGACACAACCAACACACACCAAACAACACACAACACACACCAAACAACACACAACACAAAGCTGACAAAATAACTGCACTGGTGCCTGATTGTGTGTATGTGCCTGAACTGTGTGTGTTTATTCAACCTGGACCTTTGGTGTCAGGAGGAAAAAAGTCTCATGACTAGAAACTAACCTCTGGCCAGACACCCAGACTTTCTCCTCCTCCTCCTCCTCCTCCTCCTCCTCCTCCTCCTCCTCTCCCTCCTCCTCCTCCTCCTCCTGTCTGTCCTCCTCCTCCTCCTCCTCCTCCTCCTCCTCCTCCTCCTCCTCCTCCTCCTCCTCCTCCTCCTCCTCCTCCTCCTCCTGTCTGTCCTCCTCCTCCTCCTCCTCCTCCTCCTCCTCCTCCTCCTCCTCCTCCTCCTCCTCTTCTTCCTCTTCTCCCTCCTCCTCCTCCTCCTCCTCCTCCTCCTCCTCCTCCTCCTCCTCCTCCTCCTCCTCCTCCTCTCCTCTCGCTCTGAAACATGCTCGACCTTCTACCATTTAAAGGCCATTTGATCTGCTGGATGTGGGACAACAGGTCTGGAGAGAGAAAGCAGAATATCAGAGGCACAGAATCATTTAAAGAAACATGTCAAACAGAGACACAGAGGAAAAACATTCAGGGAAATGTGAACGATAACAAGGACGTGTTGAGGTTTTTTTTATTTAAAAGAAACCTGACTAAAGTTATAACCTTGAGACATTTTGAGATTATGAAGGGGAGTTAAACATCAGCATAATTTAAGATTTTCAGTGAACTAAATATTTAACAGAGTCAAATTTAGAGACATTATTTTATCATGAAGCTTTGTGTTGCATCTAGTGTAATATAATCATTTATATACAATGAATAAAAGAGCCCTAAGACACACCACACATTAATAAGGCTGATTAAGATACATGAACATCCATCTACACTGAATCTGTTATCATGCAGATAGGACTGAAATGGTCTATATGTGCAGTTCCAGATATTAAACAACCTCTGAACCTCTCCAGATTAGATCATGGTCTATATTGAGTTGTGCGTCCTCAATCATAAATATAGAGTAACATGGTGTGACTGGTTTTCTTCCATCTAGTACGTTCAAACTTTCCTTATCAGATCTGACCGATCTGTCCTCTACGACTTTCCAGACAAGATGGAAAACCATCTGAGTCCGAGACAGAACTCGAGCATGAACAATAACAACTGAGATGAAGGTGAAATGAGAAAAGGAAACAATGTTTGTTTGACTTATTCAACAAAGAGTCGCTGCACATTTCCCTTGTTGCAGACTTGGGAAACCTTCCCGCTAAGAGCCCAGAGGACATGAGAGCAGAGTCAGAGTCATTCATCTTGTGCAGAAAAAAGACAAATACACAAACAGACGCAGATGAAGACAAAGGGAAAATCCACCCACACAGAGGAGGTGTCAGATGATGAGAACACAATACCTGTTGTTCACTAGCTTCTTAGACTTCATATGAGATGAGGTTCTGGCAAAGAGGCGACTGGTGACGGCTCCGGCTTCAGTTCTTCATCAGGTGAGCAGTGGGTTGTTGAATTAGACAGGTGAGTGGAGAGACTAGTGGGAGGAGCCAGGACCAGAGGCCACGCCCATGCTAGCTGCACACCGACTGGCTCAGCGAGAAAAGAAAAAGCTTTCGGATTCTACGCATTTTCCTTTCAAAGCAGAAACTGATTTGTAAGGAATGTTTAATGTGCAGAGACATGTCTTCCCACTGCCGTCTTCAATTGAGACATTTCATTAAAGTATGGTTGTGTGACTCATTGAATATAGACAAGAGCAAGTAAAGTTTAAAAGTTTCTTAAGAACAAACTGAACTTGTGTTGACAGTGCAGGCTGCTGCTGTTGTGTTACACTAAGTGGTTGTGTGTAGTTTGACAGTCGGAGCTTTACTCAGCAGGCGGGAGCAGCCATGCACATACACAGCCGTAAATCCACACTCATTTCCCAGCATGCCCGGCTGCGAGCGGAGGCCCTCCACACACCGAGCTGTCTGGAAACCAGAAGTGACAGCATAATGGGATTTCAGACAGGAGCGGCAGAAGGCAGGTAATGAGAAGAGCCGAGCAAACACCTGAACACAAGAGCATCAACAACGATACCAGCAGGACACACGCTGCGGCAAATATAAGAAAAGAAGAACATCTCTTCACGTTCTCTTGCTTTTCAAATAATGAAAACAAGACCAACTTGTTCATAATTAAAGAAGAAAGTCCTGGAAGAGGGTTCAGCTGGAACGGGAAGAATCCTTCACTCCGACAGAGAACGACCACGACCCATCCCAGAGGCATCATGGGAGGAGGAGGAGACGCCGCCCATCTGTTGGTCAGCTGTGGAACTTTACTCATCCTCTACGTTTTGTTTGGAAACTCTTCAGAGTCATAGAGCTCCACGAGGAGCAGAGGAACATGACCTTCATCAAACTGTGAACACGAGGAGCCGCTCACAGCTGAGCAGCGGCTGGAAACGAGATCTTCATTCCCACGACTTGAATCTGCTGCGACGCAGATAACAGATTTAATTAGACCATTCGTCAAACATTACATTTTCTCTAATGTTCTTTTCTTTGAGGGGTTAAAACGAGGTTTTATTCGAATACAAATTAAATAATTTATCTCCTGCGAATGTCACTAGACAAAGACGGGTTGATTATATATGTTAAAGAGGGAAAGCAGCCGTTAAAACCGCAATGCACATGTATTATTATTTTCATAGACAATTAATCAGCAGCTGTGCAGCCGTCACTCGGCGTGCGTCTCCGACACGACGACAGAACAAGATGACAGTAAATGAGATTTCATTCAGACGAATGTCACTGTCGCCATCATCAGCCTGAACGTGTGGAAGTAAATGAATTGTTTGTTTGTACGAGGGAGGAAGACGGAGGGAGATGAGACGAGAGCTCGATGCTGTTCCCATTTAAATGAAGATTTAACTTGTAAATTTGTATAATAATTGAGCTTTTACATTAAAGCTTTCCATTATAGATTCAACGTAACACACACACACAGACACACACACACTCTGTAGAAAGGCAGTGGACTCACAGGGTCTCTGAAACACGGTATCCCAAACTTTATTTTATTGGTTTCATCAGAAGTACCATGTACCATGGAGAGCAGTCACAGTTAGTGGCAACACACACACAACGTTCCTCCTGTCAGATGTTGATCAACACAAATCAATTAAAAAACACAACAAACAAAAAGAAAATCAACACTGGCAACAAAAAAGTCTTCATTATACCCAACATTTTAATTTGTGGTTATTGTTCCATTCAAAAAGAAAACACACCAAAATCATATCGACAAACATGAAACTCCCGACTACACCTCGTGAGAGCGGAGAGAAGAAGAGAGAGAGGAAAGAAAGACGGGAGAGATGGATGGAGGGAAGGAGGGAAGGAGGGTGGAGGTGGAGGAGAGGAGAAGAACAAAAGAGGGGATTTGGTTTGGAGAGATGACGGACGTTGGGAATCGAACACACGGGACTCGAGTGCAGACAAACGGTGGAGCAGATATACTGTGAGTCAGAAAGGAGGGATGAAGATGGAAAAACAAAAGAGGGATAAACGACAAGAAGGTGTGAAGCTGCCGGACAGACGTCAGACGGACAAACGGGACAAGATGACAGAAGATCCATCTGATCTACGCCCACAGCGATGGAGGGAAGAACGGAGACGGATAAATGAACAGATTGAAAAGAGAGAGAGAGAGAAACAAGCGAACAACTTCTAAAAAAAAAAAGGCAATATATGTCATTCTTGAGTGTAGTGAGTGTTTTAGTTTCCTTTAAATAAATATGTAGAATCAAGTCTCTACGGTCAGATGGCCATGTAGTCCACCTCACTTTAAACACTGTACAGTATATACACAATATTCATCATCATCATTATTATCTCTTAAATGACAAAATAACCTTTAGATGTACACACAGTATTCCCCCCCCCCTCTCTCTGAGAATACAGCCACGGTATTTGAAGTAGCAAGCAGTGTCTATTATTATTATTTTTTTTTGTACAAATAACCCATGCAACTCCCCTATAGAATATTTATTTAAGATATATAACTCCTCAAAGATCTCAGCTCTCATTCAATAACAGCAGATATTGCCTTTTTACCAAAAATAACCATAATTAATAAGTCATGTGCAAGTTACTGGACACGAGAAGACGTCACCGCCTTCGTTTAAATTAAAAACAAACCGTCGTTAAGCTCTAAATACATAAAAAAAAAAAAAAAACAGAATAAAAGCCTGAATCTGTACAACATTCAAACCATTTTTTTTGTCAACTCCAGGGGGAATGGGATACGATTCTCTATAACTATATACAGACATGTTATCATTCATGCACAGTATCAACAAGTAGCACATCGACATTCCAAATTATGGAAAACATGGCAGAGGGGGAGGGCAAAAAGGGGGCGGGGCATCTGGGAGGAGAAAGACGGAACAAAAAGGAATTTGCCGCCCGTTTGGTTAATGTGGCGGCAGAGAAAGACGGGTTGGAGACACAGGGACAGAGAGACACCATAACGATACACACGCTGGGCAGGAGGAGTCCATTTCTGTCTCGCTGACCCAGAAATCAATGTATGGCTGTAACTTCATTTTTTTTTTGTCTTACATTTTTATATTCTTCCTCTCTTTATCATCCTCCTTTTCACTTTTAAGGGTAGAGAAGAGCTCCGGTAATGTTTTCTCTTTTTCTTTTTCCCGACAGTACGTTCGTTTCTCCGGCGTCCGTCCGTCCTCGAGTCCGTTCGTCTGTCGCTCGCCCGTCGGTCGAGAAGTGAACGAGGCAACGAACGAATCATCAGAAGCAACGTCGCTAATGGTACACAACGGATTCAACACCATTATATATTTTTTTCTTACATCAGGTACAACATTATTATTGTGAGTCCAAAAAAACAACAATATCTCTGTTGCTGTTAGCATCAGAAGCAACTTCTGTAAAGGAAACGACGTAGCAGCCGTTTCACGCAAGCGAAAAGAACCAGTGCAATGCTTTTACTTCATTTGAAACCCCGCCCACTTCGTCAAACCCCACCAGAGAAGAATAAAACCGACAGGACTGCGATCTACAGCTTGTTCTTCTTCTCCTTGCTTGGTCTGAGTGTAAAACCGTATGTACAGCGATGGCCTGTCCGACCTTTGACCCGTCCACACCAAGGCAGGAAGATAAATCAACGTGCATTTGCAATTCCTTTCCTCGACGAGTTAGAAAATAACAAACGTTGCAATTGCGGCAAACTTCCCAACTTGGTACGAACACTTTGAACTGCTAACCTGTCGTTAGCGTCGCGTAAGACTAGCCTTCAAGTCAAGGTAGAGAGAGGTGGAGCAACCAAGCCGGCGCAGCGAACGAGCTAACTCCCATAAATGAAAAAGAAAAGTTAGCTTCTTGAAAATCTAAGCAGCAAACTAGCTTGATGCTAACAACTACGTTACTGCGAAGCTTTTTACTTCCTCCACAAGATCACTCTGACGAATTAGGCAGCAGGCGATTTTAAGTAAATCCAACATGATTTATTTATATTTAAGATAATATTTACCCTGTTAGAGTTACTCATGATGCAAACTGCTTCTACGACGTTATTTCTTCTTCTTTTTTTTGCGCAAGCTAGCATTAACTTTTTACAGTGTATAAACCTTCAGCCTCATGCCAGTGAAGAGACAAATGCATACAAATTTAAATAGAAAGATTTTCTAGTTAGCGCTGAAACGATATCAAGGCGTCTGTTTGTCTCTTTTCAGAGTGGTAATGAAGTATGAATAATATTTGGTGTTTTAAGAAAGTTCCACTGGTTATAAAACCCTTCACAGGTCGGACTGCAAATATTAAGATTGTGATAGAAAGATTTCCCTTTGGCAAAACAGGGGTAAACTGCCACTCCAAGGCCTTCACTGGGAACAGCTACTCTAACGGAGAGCCACACGTTGTGCAGTGTTTGGCAAATGCAAGCAATCGGATATCTCACTTATTTTAAATTTTTCGGCTGCCAAAGGGTAATTTCGTTCTACAGTTCCTCCACAAACGCTCGACATTTGCAGCATTTAGAAAGTTTAATTTGTGAGATCGGCCATATTTCAAATTTATTTTATGTTTTGCTGGGACACTGACATTTAGTATCCGGTCGTCCTGGAGTGGTTCTCGAGTCCCAAGTGCATGATTCGGTGCCACAGAATTTTGATACGGTTATCTTCCTCTTAGAGATACTCGGGATTTGCCAAACTCCTCCGGTCCAGGGCTCGGCTCGGCTCTCTCACAGAGGCTGAAGCTGTCTGAGGATCGAGCCCGGACTCTACAGACGACCTTTAAAACACGACTTATCATATAATACATCAAGTAAAAAAACACAACATCAGCAGGAAAATTCTGGCCAATTCAGATGCATACAGTGTAGTGCCATTTAAACTATGGACTTTTCGAATGCCTACATATACAGTAAGGTTTGAGAACATTGAGATTTAGGTATTTTGGCTGAACGAGTAAAGTAGTTAACAGTCTGAAGCGTAAACTCTCTGATAGTCGCTGTGGGCTTGAAGATCGAAGTTCTAGTTGTTAAAACCTCAAATGAATAACTTCCACTACAGGGAACTCATTTTAGAATCTGTGTGGGCCTGTCTTATAAAGTGAGTTACACTTCAGTTAACTTTCACCAGTGATGATCACCATGGCTACACGACTAATTAGCATCGAGGCTCATTTATGCTAATCCTACGTTAGAAGAGATAAGCGTCTGTTTTAGACAAGGCTCCGTCGCTGCCCACACTCAAAGGCCTAGTGCAGAATCCAGATGTTCTCACCTCGAGGAACCTTCTGAACTACTGAAGAAGTATCTCACTCACGTCTCGCTTGAACTTTGGACTACACTGCCCCCCATGGTTTCCTGTAGTACTGCTGTTTGGTCTGTATCCAGAAGACGTGTGTTAAATGAAGGGATAGGACGGATCACAGGCTCTATTCGCTTCTGTATCTGATGTTCTGCATAAATGAGCCGTTAAACTACACCAGAAAAAGTCAAGACACTTTCATACGAACTAGCTGAAAGTTGGATAAAGAGCCAGATGAACTCACTTCGTAAGACAGGTCACAGAGGGCGGAGCTTTCCAACAAACAGCCAATTGAAATGATTCTATGAGGATTTCAGTGTACGAGTGGTTGTCGAACCTCTGAGTTTATAAAAAGAGATAAATAAAGACTAGATGTATCCTATGTTCCTGTCGGCTACTTATCGGTTCGTCAAACTACCTCCACACCAACAGCTGATACTTCGCTGGTTTCCACGGCCTGTATGTAAAGGTAGTGGAGGCCGCCCGGGCAGAACCACAGCAGGGATGGTTGAATTTGGATTTATAAGCAGACTTTGTAATCAACTGGGAAATTCTCCCACCAGAAGCTCTGGCTGCTGCTCTGATCTTTGTGTAACTCTGGATAATTTCTGCACTAAATTAAGCTGTGTTACTTATTTTATCATCTTGTTTTTTTGTAGATTTTTCTCTTAAAGCCACACCGAAGCAAATTCCTACCGAATAAGCGAGTGATGTATAAGGTCGGGGGAACACGAATCCCTGTTAAACAGCCCAGCGAGGGTGGATCTGTACGAAGAATCATGAATCAGGGATCGGGAAAAGGGATCAGTGGTTGTTTCTTACAAAGCCCTTGAGGATTTTGATTGGTCCACTGACCAGCCAGTGGGAGGTGGTTAAGACACACTGGGATAATGGCCGACGCTGTCGAGTGAACCAATAGAAGATCGTCCTCAACGTGAGAGAAACGATGACGAGAGGCGGCTACGACAAGTATGAGGTTTCACTGAGGGCGGATCTTAACGTTAAGAAGTCTATTGCGATGTTATGATTGGACGACGACGATGGCGATCTCCTTGGTGGAAAACCAATTAACGGAATTCCACAGTTTAAAAAACTAAAAAAACAAAACACGTAATATTAACCTAGATATTTATGCAATGATCATAGCTTCCCTAACAGTTTTAAACGGTAGAGCGGCCATTTTGTGTCTTCTCAGACGCGGCCTCATTAAAGGTAAAAGCACACTAACCCCTCCTCCATTCAAATTAGACCTTAAATCACATCTACAGTACAGAGCAACAGAAAAGGCCCAGGGCGGAACCAGGACATTCAGATGGAAAGTCGAGGAGCTGCCGTCCAGCTCTTATTTACATCCCCCCCCCCCACCCCACCCCCCCCCACAAAGCATTACTCAGCGTTTCTTCAGGCGAGAGTCAGAGCAGCTCGTCTCGTGCTGAGACGGCGAAACGAGGAGTTATTTTTTTTCATCACAGTACTTCAGCTTCTTCTTCCCACGACACACGAGCACAGACACACACACAGTCACACAGCAGCACGCTCACAGGTCGTTGTCATTGAACAGTTATGGCAACATGTCCGTCCTCCTCTGATTGTGTGTTCGGTCTGGTCTGGTCATGCTTGTGCACACTGATCACTCTCGTCTCGCTGCGGCCGGATGCGGGAGCTGCACGGCTGCTGTGACAGAGGGAGAATGTGAACTGTTGAAGCCACGCCTCCTCGCAGCTGCGATGGCGCGTCGGTAATTCTTCTTCTCGCTCCTCATTTTATTAAGACTTTGATTCCAGGACGTTGAACCAGCTGTGTGTTGATCTCTGTGTTTGTGACTTTGCGGATTCATCTCTGGAACGGGGGCGGGTTCAAGACAGCTTGATTGGTTTGGATTTATAGGTTGAGACAAATCATGTGTTCCTTAGTTTATTCGTTTTCCAACAATTTTTTCCATCTTCTGAGCCATTTCTCTTGATCCCAAGGTTCTCCTGTCTGCTGTCATCCTTCAACGTCTCCTTACTCCTTTAGATTCTGCTTTGAGATGCTTTAATGCGTCCTCCATTCCTTCATCTGTACATCCATTCATCCCTCATTCAATCTATTGCGTAAAGGGGGGGGAGTGATAGATCTATGAGACAGTCTTGATTTGCAAATCCATCCCTTCACCCACCTCCCCTTGGCTTCTCCTTCCTTGTTCTCCTTCCCTCCTTGTCGCCTCCTTGTCGTCTTAGAAGCCCGTGATGTGACAGTAGGCCTCCAGCGAGGAGAAGAGGATGTAGAGGAGCCACAGGCTGACGAACAGCATGGTGGTCAGGACCTTCGCAGTCCGGGGCCCGCCCAGCTCGCCACCGATCTCCGGCCTCCGTCGGTACATCAGCGTGCCGACGGCCACGAAGGCAAAGATGGTGAAGAGGGTGACGGAGAAGGCCAGCGTGCCGGGGTCCACCCTGAACTCGTCCCCATTGCTTTGGTGGTAGATGGCTGCGATGGACCAGGCCACCTGTGGAGCATCATCAGGAGACAAGTGAGTGATGAGACATCGGTCCAACGGGTCGTGACATCCATCTTCATACGCAGTCATTGCCTCAATCATTTTTACACCTGAGAGTTATTACATCTATAGAAGATAAGCCACAGTGTGTTTACAGCGCTCAGTGGATCTGTGGACGAGCGGAGACTCACCCCGATGCCCAGGAACACGTTGACAGCGTTCGATCCCGTCACATTACCGATGGAGGCGTCTGCGTACTGGTCCTGGATGGCAGCCACTTTACTGGCAAAGGTATCTGAGTGAAGAGAGGGAGATCAGAACACATGAAACTCCACGGATCAAAGGATCATAAGAACATTATCAGCAGCATCACTGTCTTTTTATAGTGACTTCTAAAAGTTAGAAGTAATAAAGGATGTTTTCCACCAGACTGGCTCAAAGAAAACAAACTGAGCTCGAAACGGACCAGTACATCAGATCTTCGTGTCCCGACCCGACCTCACGAATGATTATTAAAAAACCAGCTGAGCCAAAGAGATCGACCAGAACCCGAATATCCTCTCAACGTTTTATCCGAACACGAGGATTCTAAGTTTTACATTACATTACTTTAGTAGTAATATACATGTTGGGATGACATGTCTCTATCCAGTGCGCTCCTCTAAAGCGGAGGCTTAAGTCCACAGGTTCGATTCTGAGCCCCGTGGTTTATATTCTCCCTAATTCTCTCTGCTCATTTCATTATTATATTATATATAAAGGCAAAATGTCGGAAAAATATCCCAAAAAATATCCTCTATAATACAAAATGAATCCCTTGACTTTGCTGAAACGTTGACCTTTCTCCAGAACCAACATTAGTCCAGATTCTTATTAAGAACCTGTCCTGACCACTTAGTTGAAGACAAGAGGAATAAGACATCTGGACTCTGGGGACAACTTGGCCTTTCTCCCTCTGCCACCATCAGTCCAAACTATTCTGATATTACTGTCATTTAACCAGTGACCATGAACATAAACTGTTATTCTTTATAGACTGAGTGTTACTGAGGGAAAGTTTAAACAGATTCACTCTTGTTGACCTCCAGAACTCGACATGCTGACATCTACAGTAACGTGGAACCATGGCGGGACTGGAGGCTTCATAAATGCAGAACACTCAGAACTATTAATACACAACACTGTGCAAATCCTGTTTTCCACATTTTAGATTGAAACCCTTAAATTAGAACCCGGGATCTTTAATCCTGTTTCAGAGTCGCTGGCAGCCAGCACGGGACAGATTTGGTCCGAGATCAGTAACTTCACGAGGATGAATCTCAGTCTGAGGGGAAAACGGATCCTGGCCTGACGACTGATCAGCGTTGTGCTACTTCAGGCCCCAAATGTCCCTCGGTTCCATGTCTGCCAAGCTGCAGCCGCTCCAAAGGGAGAAGCCTCCTGACCGAGCTGAAAGGAGCTTTGGACTCCGAGCCAAGTCCCAACAATGGGCTCTGAGCTGAGAGCACAATGGTCAGTTAGTCGTCTTTCTCCCTCGCTCACGTCCGGGCCGTCCACTCGCCATTAGTGAGTTCTGTCCTCTTGCCCTCAGCTGTGGGATGCAGCTAAAGGAGATAAAGGCCTGGAGTGGAGGAGGAAGGGAGGTGGAGGAGGACGGGAGGTGGAGGAGGACGGGAGGTGGAGGAGGACGGGAGGTGGAGGAGGACGGGAGGCGGAGGAGGACGGGAGGTGGACGAGCTTTGTTGAAGTGGAGGCTGATCTGGCCGTGGACGAGAGGAGGAGAGGACGAGAGGAGGAGAGGAGGAGAGGAGGAGAGGAGGAGAGGAGGAGAGGAGGAGAGGAGGAGAGGAGGAGAGGACGAGAGGACGAGAGGAGGAGAGGACGAGAGGACGAGAGGAGGAGAGGACAAGAGGAGGAGAGGAGGAGAGGACAAGAGGAGGAGAGGAGGAGAGGAGGAGAGGACAAGAGGACGAGAGGACGAGAGGAGGAGAGGACGAGAGGACGAGAGGACGAGAGGAGGAGAGGACGAGAGGAGGAGAGGACGAGAGGACAAGAGGAGGAGAGGAGGAGAGGACGAGAGGACGAGAGGACGAGAGGAGGAGAGGACGAGAGGACGAGAGGACGAGAGGAGGAGAGGACGAGAGGAGGAGAGGACGAGAGGACGAGAGGAGGAGAGGACGAGAGGACGAGAGGACGAGAGGAGGAGAGGACGAGAGGACGAGAGGACGAGAGGAAGAGAGGACAAGTGGACGAGAGGAGGAGAGGACGAGAGGACGAGAGGACGAGAGGACGAGAGGAGGAGAGGACGAGAGGACGAGAGGAGGAGAGGACGAGAGGACGAGAGGACGAGAGGACGAGAGGAGGAGAGGACGAGAGGACGAGAGGACGAGAGGAGGAGAGGACAAGAGGAGGAGAGGACGAGAGGACGAGAGGACGAGAGGACGAGAGGACGAGAGGACGAGTGGACGAGAGGACGAGAGGACGAGAGGAGGAGAGGACGAGAGGACGAGAGGACGAGAGGAGGAGAGGACGAGAGGAGGAGAGGACGAGAGGACGAGAGGACGAGAGGACGAGAGGACGAGAGGACGAGAGGACGAGTGGACGAGAGGAGGAGAGGAGGAGAGAGAGGACGAGAGGACGAGAGGACGAGAGGACGAGAGGACGAGAGGACGAGAGGACGAGTGGACGAGAGGACGAGAGGACGAGAGGACGAGAGGACGAGAGGACGAGAGGACGAGAGGAGGAGAGGACGAGAGGACGAGAGGACGAGAGGACGAGAGGACGAGAGGACGAGAGGACGAGAGGACGAGAGGACGAGTGGACGAGAGGACGAGAGGACGAGAGGACGAGAGGACGAGAGGAGGAGAGGACGAGAGGACGAGAGGACGAGAGGAGGAGAGGACGAGAGGAGGAGAGGACGAGAGGACGAGAGGACGAGAGGACGAGAGGACGAGAGGACGAGTGGACGAGAGGAGGAGAGGACGAGAGGACGAGAGGACGAGAGGACGAGAGGACGAGAGGACGAGAGGAGGAGAGGAGGAGAGGACGAGAGGACGAGAGGACGAGAGGAGGAGAGGAGGAGAGGACGAGAGGAGGAGAGGAGGAGAGGACGAGAGGAGGAGAGGAGGAGAGGACGAGAGGACGAGAGGACGAGAGGAGGAGAGGACGAGAGGACGAGAGGACGAGAGGACGAGAGGACGAGAGGACGAGAGGACGAGAGGACGAGAGGACGAGAGGACGAGAGGACGAGAGGACGAGAGGAGGAGAGGAGGAGAGGACGAGAGGAGGAGAGGAGGAGAGGACGAGAGGACAAGAGGACGATAGGACGAGAGGAGGAGAGGACGAGAGGACGAGAGGACGAGAGGAGGAGAGGACGAGAGGACGAGAGGACAAGAGGAGGAGAGGACGAGAGGACGAGAGGACGAGAGGACGAGAGGACGAGAGGAGGAGAGGAGGAGAGGACGAGAGGACGAGAGGACGAGAGGAAGAGAGGACGAGTGGACGAGAGGACGAGAGGACGAGAGGACGAGAGGACGAGAGGAGGAGAGGAGGAGAGGAGGAGAGGAGGAGAGGACGAGCGGACGAGAGGACAAGAGGAGGAGAGGACGAGAGGACGAGAGGAGGAGAGGACGAGAGGACGAGAGGACGAGAGGAAGAGAGGACGAGAGGAGGAGAGGACGAGAGGACGAGAGGACGAGAGGACGAGAGGAGGAGAGGAGGAGAGGACAAGAGGAGGAGAGGACGAGAGGACGAGAGGACGAGAGGACGAGAGGACGAGAGGACAAGAGGACGAGAGGATGAGAGGACGAGAGGACGAGAGGAGGAGAGGACGAGAGGACGAGAGGACGAGAGGAGGAGAGGAGGAGAGGACGAGAGGACGAGAGGACAAGAGGAGGAGAGGAGGAGAGGAGGAGAGGACGAGAGGACGAGAGGAGGAGAGGACGAGAGGACGAGAGGAGGAGAGGAGGAGAGGAGGAGAGGACGAGAGGACGAGTGGACGAGAGGAGGAGAGGACGAGTGGACGAGAGGAGGAGAGGACGAGAGGACAAGAGGAGGAGAGGACAAGAGGACAAGAGGAGGAGAGGACAAGAGGACGAGAGGAGGAGAGGACGAGAGAGGACGAGCCGAAGCGTCAACAAGTCCCCAAAAGACAAATCTCCCCAAACACCTTAAAGCTCCGAGGAGCAGCTGCTGGGCTGAAGTGTGTGTGTGACCTGACTCTGTGTGTGTCTATCTGTGTACATGTATCTGTGTGTGTGTGCATCAATTAGTCTTTGAGAGCTTGTGTGTCTGATTGAGTGGGTTGGTGCATGGTTGTGTGTGTGTGTGTGTGTGTGTGTGTGTGTGTGTGTGTGTGTGTGTGTGTGGAGCAGGTTCCACTCCGCAGCTCCTTCTTTGAATGTCAGCCTCCCTCGAGAGTTCACTGCCCTTTTCTTCTGCATCACTGTCAATCACTCTCTCCCTCTCTCTCTCTCTCCCTCTCTCTCTCTCTCTCTCTCTCTCTCTCTCTCTCTCTCTCTCTCTCTCTCTCTCTCTCTCCTACTCTCTCCATCCTCTGTCATCTCTTGCTTGACCTGCCGTGCACCTCTGATAGAAATCGGACGATCCTTCTACATGTGAGGATCTTTGTTTTTGTGAGTGAACCGGAGACATGTGGCCTTTTAGTTCTCGTGACACCAACATGTTGGTCAGAGGGCAAATATTCAGCAGATGCTACAATACAGTTACAGATGATATTGATAGAAGGTGATTTATGTTAGAAACTATAGATTAGATTTCTTTATTTATCCACACAACGGGGAAATTCACTTGTTACAGCAGAAAAGAGAAAAACAGAATTTAAATAACCGTGCCGAAGCACAATAAAAAAGAAAGATCAAAATATATACACTACTAAACTACACCAGTATCGTATAGTCACCAGAATCAAAACAAATTAACCTTCCAAATCCAAATGATTGAGTCGAATGATTATTTACATTATTGAACGATCCACCAAGGATGTCTTGATCTAGTTTTCCAGCAAATGTTTGACTTCAGTGCATTTCAGTTCCTCCAGATCCTGGCTGGGTGAATTCTAAACTCTAAATGTATTTATTGATTTTCCCTTGTCGATACCTGTCACTCTTTAAATACACTGCAAGTGATGCAGCTCAGATCTTCTGCCTGAAACATGAAGTTTCTAACGAGCTCGACCCGGTTGTCTTCTTCTCCTTTTCCCTCACACGTGTGTGCATGTGTGTGTGTTCACCAGGATAACTGTGATAAACGAGGTTAATCATCCTGGAACCACAGCTCAGGATGGCTTTTATTAACTGTAATAGCCACAGAACTGGAGGTGGGATTCTTTGTGTGAGTGTGTGGCCACGGGAGGTTGTGTTAATAAGGCTGAGAGCCTCTGAAAGGCCGAAGCACTTTGTTTCCATTCGACAGCTACACACATTGTGGTTGTGAGTCTATGTGTGTGTGTGTGTGTGAGCATCTTTCTGTGTTCCACTGGAGTCTGACATGACAAACAGCCCTATGGTAATAACAGTATAGGTGTGTGTGTGTGTGTGATTATAAGCATGTGTGGGACACCTATGTGTGTGTGTGTGTGTGTGTGTGTGTGTGTGTGTGTGAGTCAGGAGACTGGGGCCAAGGTTAAAACCCATTTAAGCAGCTGTTGCAGTCGTTGTTCCTTCTCCCGATCAGAGGAGGATTCATGCTGCTGTCTGCAGAGCTGCTCTCTAACACAATCCTCCTGATACACACACACAGACTGAAAACCACTGGTCCTGTGTAACGTCTGAATCTAACCAGAGGAGGCTCACTGCATTATTACACCCAAAGCATATTCAGAATATTGCCACGACACAAGAGATCTGATGATCAAATCAGTTTTGGACACATTTCACTTAAGTTCTTTTCTGCAACTTGGCAGAAGTTTACTGGCTAAATAGAGTTTACATTTAGTTTAACTTTCCTTCTTTTTCCTTTTTATATTAAAAACCACAGTTGATTTGTTTCATTTGACTGTTTTTTCAAACAACACTAACTTTGGAGAGGCTTTTATAAACAGTGAGTCACTTTAGACACTTTAGAAAAGAAATGAGGCGAATAAAGCTTCTAAAAACCAAAGCAAAGAATTGAAAATGTCAAAGTATAAATCCCTAAGTGGATCATTGAGTAATTCTCTAGATTGAACATCTCTGGGTGTTTAATGCTCATTTAGGCCTTTTGGAGAGAGACAGGTCTTCCATGGAAGCTGGCAGAACGCAGCAGGATATTTAATGTAAAGCAGAATGATCAGATCACATGAACTTGTAGAGTTGGAGCTCACACACTCACCTGGGACAGAAGTTCCCAGTGCGACGAACACCACAGCTGTGACGGAGTCCTTCAGGCCGACGGTGCAGCCGAAGGAGGAGGCCAGGTCCCCTGGAGCGAGAGGAGGAGAGAACGTGAGCGCTAGAAGATTCTACAAGTGAAAAACAGGTTTCACAAACTCACGTCCTGAGTTTTCTAATGTTTTTGAAACATCTAAATAATTCTGTAATGACCTCCAGTGAGGAGGTTATGTTTTCACCTCTGTCCAAAGGACGAGGTGAGTTTAGGTTTGGATCCAGGTTTGTTTCTCTTTCTTTAACATAACATAACATGTTATAACATAAGGCAATTTACAACAAGTTCCACCAGAGTTCTACTAAGTGCTCGACTCAGATGGGATTATTATGGTCTTTAAGGTGAACTGGTGGACTGGTTAACTGGTGGACTGGTGGACTGGTGGACTGGTGAACTGGTGGACTGGTGGACTGGTGGACTGGTGAACTGGTGGACTGGTGGACTGGTGGACTGGTGGACTGGTTTAACTCGTGAACTGGTGGACTGGTGAACTGGTGGACTGGTGGACTGGTGGACTGGTGGACTGGTGAACTGGTGGACTGGTGAACTGGTGAAATGGTGGACTGGTGAACTGGTGGACTGGTGAACTGGTGAACTGGTGAACTGGTGAACTGGTTTAACTGGTGAACTGGTGGACTGGTGAACTGGTGAACTGGTGAACTGGTGGACTGGTAGACTGGTGGACTGGTGAACTGGTGAACTGGTGGACTGGTGAACTGGTGAACTGGTGAACTGGTGGACTGGTGGACTGGTGAACTAGTGGACTGGTGAACTGGTGAACTGGTGAACTGGTGAACTGGTGGACTGGTGAACTGGTGAACTGGTGAACTGGTGGACTGGTGGACTGGTAGACTGGTGGACTGGTGGACTGGTGAACTGGTGAACTGGTGAACTGGTGGACTGGTGAACTGGTGAACTGGTGAACTGGTGGACTGGTGGACTGGTGAACTAGTGGACTGGTGGACTGTTGAACTGGTGGACTGGTGAACTGGTTTAACTGGTGAACTGGTGGACTGGTGAACTGGTGGACTGGTGAACTGGGAACTGGTGAACTGGTGGACTGGTGAACTGGTGGACTGGTGGACTGGTGGACTGGTGAACCGGTGGACTGGTGAACTGGTGAACTGGTGGACTGGTGGACTGGTGATCTGGTGGACTGGTGAACTATTGGACTGGTGAACTGGTGGACTGGTGAACTGGTTTAACTGGTGGACTGGTGG